>NW_024424675.1:42059835-42208806 GCF_017311325.1 Ursus maritimus | reverse complement strand
AAACAGCCTCAGATATCTCTTAATGGGAGGCTTGCTAAGGAAGTCCCAACACCTCTGTACTCTGAAATCTGATACAAAAGAGGGAAGGAGAATGTGCAACACATGTCAGGATGCCCTGGTGCAGGACTAACGGAAAGAACGACCTGAGAACCCTATGTGGCCACACCCGTCCTGTCCAGTGGCTCTCAGCGGGGCGGTTTTGGTTCCCAGGGGACATGTGACAATCTCTGCAGACGTTTTTAGTTACTAGAGGGCGGACACTAGTGGCGTCTCATGGGTAGAGGCCAGGAAGACTGCTAAGCACCTTACAATGCATAGGACAGCCCGCAGTACGGAGAAATATTTGGCCCCAAATGTCAGTAGCGCAATCTACGTCCATGGCACGATCCCTGACATGTCCTGAATTCTCGTAAATGTTTGTTGAATGAATGACTTATTACTAAAAACAGTGTATGTCCACACAACACTCACCAAATGTGAGCAGCATAAAGAGAGGAACGAGGAATAGGTTTGGGATACTTTTATGTTTAATTGACTTTCGTATTGTTAGGTTTTTTTTTTTTAAAAAACCACTTTTATAATCAAAAAGAAAGGGAAAAAGAACAAAAAAAGGAGGGAAGGAAGGTGGAGAACTAGGAAGTGAGGGAAAGAGAGAGGAATAACTTTGCCAAGTTATGTCTGTTATTCTGCCCGGTTGCTCGGCTCTGTGGTGGGCCAGGCCTTGTCAGGGTATGGGCTTCACCGGACTATTGAGAGGATTAAATCAGTTCCTCTGTATAATGCCCTGTGGACCCCATAGGATGTAGAAAGTGCTCAGGAAACGCCCTTGTCTTCACCATTATTGAAAAGGAATCCTGAATGCCATTTTGATTTCTGTCCAGAATACTCTCCAGGCCCTTGACTGGTCACTCAGGTTCAGGGTGGGCCTCAGGGGTCTCCTGTGATGACTCCAGGAGGGGAGTTTGCCCGGGCATATTTTGTGGGCCAGGGGCGCTGTAGGACCCCAGGACTGAGTGGCGGCCTTGCATTGGCCCATCCGTCATCTCTCCTGGAGCGGGGCCAGGTGAGCGGAGCCGCAAGCCCCCTCTTTCCCTGGTTCTGCCTTGCCCATCTGCCCCTCGGGCCTGCACGGGGTTAATGGAGCATAAATGCATTTGTGAGTGAGCAGAGGACCGTGGCTCCCCCCAGCACACTCCAGGCCCAGACATCGGGAGACCCGAACCCACATTGTCCCCGCTCCGAGCGCAGATGCGGACCTCGGTCCAGGAACCCCAGTGGCTGTAAAGGCGTTTTTTAACAGAGCAGCGTTGTCCTGGGAGACCGAAAACTTTCTAATCAATGCAAAACGCAGACAGAGAACAGGGCTCCACCAGAAGCCCATTACCCACTCACCCCCTACATGTAAGCCCTATTTAGCAGCAAATCCTTAAGCCAGCGCTTGTAAAAAGCAGCTTGTTTGGGACTGACCTTCCCATTCATGTAACGTGATATTGCACGCTTGGCCGACCCCGGCAAGCAGCTAAACATATGTCGTCAGCTGGGCGCTGCTGCCCCTCTATTAAGATGGTTCTGGAAGCATATGTGGGAATGGGCCTGCCCTGGAGACCCGAGGGGAAAGGCAGGACACAGACAATTAGAGGGAGCCCGCCCTGACCCCAGCGCCGGGCTGCAAGAGGAAGTTCAGGGCCGCATCTCACGGGCATGGCAACAATTAAGGTCAACAAATAATCGTGGAAAAGGAAACTTCAGCAAATAGGACCCTGGTTAAATGACCCAGTAAACACCCAGCCCTGCCCCCCAGCCAGCCCTGCGCGGGGCTGCATCTGGGCTTCACGTGGACCCGAGTCTCCCCCTCTTTTTTGGATAATGACTTCCCTTTGCAATTTCCCGGAGGAAGTTGTTGAAATGATCTTCCAGTGATAAAGTAAGCGGGGTGATTCTTAATTTTCAGTCTGAAGTCTTTTTCCCCTTCCACTCCAGTCTCCTAATTAATTTGGGTCAGCAGCCCCGTGCGGAAAGCTCTCCTGTAAGTGCCAAAGGGAGGGAGAAATTCAGGCTGAGAGCGTTTGTCTTGTCCAGAATGGGATGGGCCGGCCCTGGGCTGTCTGAGGGACGGGAACCGTCCAGCTCTGCGGGAGAGTGTCGTCCTTGCTGGCATCAAGGGGGAGAAACGTCCCATTTCCTCTCTTTGTGCTATTCCAAAGGACACTAATCACTTTCTAGAAATTCCTGACCCACACTGTCCGACACGGGAGCCACCAGCCACACGTGGCTATGGAGCCCTTGACGCAGTGCTCGTGCAGCGGAGGAACTGAATTTTTTATTTTGCTTAATTTTGATTAACTTAAATCTAAAAATGGACAATTTATTGGAAGACTTCAAGTATACTTGGAACCACTTACGTGTGTGAATCTGCTTTCTCAACAGTAAATTTTTAAAAATCTAAATAGAGATTAGGTATTTTTATTGAAAATTTAGTGCCTGAATGGAGATGTGCGCTGAGTGTAAAAAATACACACCAGATTTTAAAGGCAGAGTAAGAAAAAAAGGAAAACATCTAGCTATATAATTTTGTATTATATATGTAATAATGTGGATATACTTAATGAACTATACAATTCAGCAACTATACACTTAAATAGTAAAGATCGTAAATTTAATGTTTAATGTCACCGGCTTTTAACTTTTTACTAGAAAATGTAAAATTACATCTGGGGCTTGAGTTATGTTTCTGTTGGACGGCTCTGCATATACGATCTCCTTTAACCTGCAGACAGTCCCACCGGGCAGGTCTGCGGACGACGTCCCTCCCCCGAAAGACCCCCACCCCGCTCAGGTGGGAGGAAGAGGTAAAATGGCCCCGATCGACAGGCTTTCGACAGCAAGATCCAAGGAAGTATTTTGAACCAGAACCTAGAGGTCTGGGATAAGAACAGCCTCTCTGCCTCCGGATCTGGGGGAGGGACGTCTGGAGACAAGACAGCTTGGCCGTGGGCTCGGGCATGCGGTCTGCCTGACCCCTGCCTACCCGGTTAATAAAACTAGGCTCGGCCGCCCCACGTCTGAGGGCGTCTCCACCCCAAATCACTCCTCCTTCCTCTTCCGCACTGAAGTTGTAACTAAATCCGGAGCTCCGGCGTGAAATGAAGAAATTCTCTCCTCCCCGGGTGTCTTTGGCAAAGCCATCTATAGATACCTAAAGGGGGGTTATTTCCCACTTCTTCAGAACTTTCCAGGTCTCTGTGAACACACAGCTGCAGGACCCAGAGAAGCAGTTTTGATCCTGGGCTTTACAGATCAGGAGAGCTGGGTTTAATGTTTCCCTCGTGTCCCTGCCACTTCTACCTATGGGACCCTCCTCCAGCCTCTTGATCTCTCCAAGGCTCAAGTCTTAATCTGTAAAATGGGAGCAGTAGGAAGAGCTAGTTGCTACTTCAATGGGGTGCAAAGGAGAAGAGAAGTCTTCTGAGCAGCCCCAGCCCCTGGACAGCAGCGTGGGTCTGAAGGCTGGTCCGCCGGCTGCCTGGGGTGGGGGCCGTGCCTGCCAGGTCCTGTGGTCAGCACAGGACAAGACCTACTGTTTGGCAAGCCGCAGCGCAAAATTGCCCGTGTCCCAGAAACCGCCCACTCTTGTCCCCCTCGCTTCCTTCCAGCTGTCCCAAGTCAGTAGCCGGCTGCGGGAAAAGGTGGGAGAGCCGGGGACAGAGGCAGCCTCCGCCAGCCGTCTTGACCTACTCTCCTGCAAACTTCCAACCACACAGAGTTGGCACCTCAGTGGCGGGACGGGGCCCCACGCTGCCACAAGACACGTCAAGAGCTGGGATGCCGGGGCTCTGTGTGGCCCAGGGTGAAACCTGGCCCACCGTGACGGTAACACATGGTGACAGCTGTCACAGCTCTTCCTGGGTCATTGCGCTGTGAAGACTCTGAACACGGAGCATCCACCGGGGATGGGAACAGAAGATGCCAAGGGCTCATGGGTGAGCTTGATTTCCATATCCATTTGTTTCACTCCTCCAGTGCCCCCACAGAGCTTATACTTCGCACCAGGTGCAGGCCAGGGCTTAGGGGACTGTCGGGAAACAACCCGGATGGGCTCCCTGCCCTTGGGGGGTGTACGTTTCTCCCGCAGGACACTGTGAACGTGCAGGCTCAGCTCAACCAAGATCATTTCGGATTATGACAAGTGTTCTGGAGGAACAAGTAGGACAGTGTGGGGGCAGGCCGTGGGGCAAGCTACTTTTAACTAGGATGCTCTCCCAGGGCTCGAAAAAGACGGAGCTCTTCAGTGGGCTCTGAAGTTTGGTATCAGAAAGCAGCCAAGTGAAAAGCCAGCCCCGGAGCCTGGAAGAAGGACTAGAGTACCCAGTGTTTGCCAGGGAGAGAGCCATCCTGGCAACAAGACGGAGATGTTGCAGGGTCTGGGTGGGGGTCTCTCAGCCCCAGAACACATTCCAGGAAGCCCTAAGGATTAGGGTGCGTCTGCTCTATGCGATTCTCATTCTTATCTAAGAAGCTATGACATGAATACAAGGAAGCCCAACAGAGCTCTGCGATTTCCCAGGGTGGTCGCGTTGATACATTTGTTTGTAAAATGTCGCTTGTATGTTACTCCCTCCGGGGTGTTTGCTCGGTTTTGGATGTCCCTGCTTTCGTGTTGCCTTCAACGCACGCACAAGGACAGGTGCCCACGCTGGGGGCGCAGTGAGGGGCCCTACCGGCGTGGGCACACAGCTGCTGGCTTCATACCTGAGAATCGCTCCAGCCCAGCTACAGGTGGGACAGGCAATGACCCGAAGGGGCTGTGACGTCATCTGTGAGCATGAGACCCGTAGGAGCCAATTCTTATCCCAGACGAGGTGAACAGGGCTCTCCTCCTGGCTAGATACACGGTCCCCATGGGTGCGAGAGGGGCGGTGGCCGTGACTGACAATCGCGATGTAGGGCAGTGGCCCTTGTGCCAACTTATTCACAGCACCTGTCATCACGCGCTGTCAGCCAAGCACTCTGTTATGATTTAATTTATGCCTCCCGTGTCCTAAGCCAGCGCAGACTGTTTCTAAGCCGTTGATGAGACGCATCCCCCCTGACAGATGTTGGGGTTGACGGTTGGAGGCCCCTTCAAGCCTCTAGTCCTTCAGCCCAAGCTGGAAGTTGCCAGTGAGTAGCTCCCGGAAAACGACGGTAGAGCCGCAAAGGGAGAGAGGAAGAGCCGCGAAGGGAAGCTCTCGGGTGTGGGAGACTCCACCACGCCACTGGTCGCGGCGTGACGTCGGAAGCCAATGACAGACGCCCTACCCGCCCAGAGAGCTCCCAGAACTGCCTTAACGTCTCAGCCATCTGAATATGAATTTCTGCATTGTGCTTAGGGCCAGATTCTCACCACATCTCAACCTTGCGGGGTGACTGTGAACAATCCCAGGCTTGTAAGCTAGGAGACGTCGGTGCATAATTGATCTGAAGAATGCCAGCGATGGAAGCGTCTGATGGACCTTTGACAGCCTGTGCTTGCATCTGAAATGTAAAATTAGCGACTCGACGTCCTTCCGTAGAGGCACAAGATCTCACAGATGCTAAGGGAGGGAGCGTGCTGGGATAGCGTGGTCTTATAATTCCAAATAAAGCTCAAACTTTCTATGGTTGAATTCATTTTTCCCCCAAAGAACCAATTTCCCGCTTTACAAAAAGGTGGGGGGTTTTGGTTTGGGTTTTGGTTCAATGTTGGTGTCAAAAGGGCACGAGCTAACCGCCGTGTCATGTTCCAAGCGCTGTAAGGAGGTGCGCTCAGTGCCCTCAGAATATACGAGAAGTTCACAAATGGAAAGAGAAGGGCATCTGGAAAATAAGCAACTCGCCCAGTGCCCCAAGCCACTGTATTCCATGACCATGGCTGCCCCGACAAGTCACCTGAAATTCAGTGGCTTCGAATAACACAGATGTATTATGTTATATTTCTAGAAGCTGGAAGTCCAAAGCATGTCTCATTGGGCTGCATATCATTCAGGTGTTGGCAGGACTGTGCTCCTTCCAGAGACTCTGGAGAAGAATGCATTTCATTGCCTTTCCCAGCTCCCAGAGGCCTCCCCCTTTCCTTGGATGGTGGTGCCTTCCTCCAACATCAAAGCCAACAACACTCATCTTCCTGATCATTATTTCATAATCAAATGATGTGACTCATCCATCTCTCTTCCATTTCTCAGGATGCTTGTGCCGACACCGGGCCCACCCAGGTAATCCCGGAGCATCTCTCTATTTTCAAGTCCACTGATTAACCACCTTATTTCCATCTGCAACTTTGATCTCCCTTTGCCCTGTAAAGTGACATACTCCTAGGCTGTGGGGAGAAGGACCTGGGCATCTCTGGAGGGAACACCTCATATTTTAAACAAGCTGCATCTAACACGTCCCCCAGTTAGATGCGAACAGAGGATCACGCGTCACACCAAAACGTTTTTCCATAGTTCACCTTCTTCTCTTGTCATGGAGACACATAATCACAAGTCAGAAGAATAACAGCAGGGGCGCCTGGGTGGCACAGCCGTTAAGCGTCTGCCTTCGGCTCAGGGCGTGATCCCAGCGTTCCGGGATCGAGTCCCACATTGGGCTCCTCTGCTGGGAGCCTGCTTCTTCCTCTCCCACTCCCCTGCTGTGTTCCCTCTCTCACTGGCTGTCTCTCTGTCAAATAAATAAATAAAATCTTAAAAAAAAAATAAAAGAAAAAGAACAGCAATGCCTATCAAACACTGAGTGTGTCCCACATGCAGGGCGGGGAACCCCAGGCTTTCCTGGGTGTCATCCCCTACCCTGCGGCACCTCGACACAGGAGTGCTATGATCCCACTTTGGAGACGAGGAACCTGAGAACCGGGAAACACGCATGTGTGCCTGGGTCGCACAGCCAGGGAGCGTTTGGTCAAGGCAGGACCCAGCTGGTGCTTCTGCATCCGCGCACCTGCTGCTCGCCGCGCTGCCCCTCGGACCTGCCGCACAGACCGAGAAGACGTCACGTGTGGCGTGTCCTTGGCAGCAGACAGAGAGGTTGAGCATCCGACGCTCACTAACGCCTGCTCTTCTAAGGAAAAGAGGGTGAAATTCCTGAGCACGAGCACTGGCTTTGCAAACAGACCCAACCTGCCTGCCTGTCCCAGGTCCTCCACGCCTGGGTTTGCCTTTGCTTTCTCTGTCTCAGCAGACTGCGACTTGCAGAGCCCCTGTTTCCAATTATCGGAGGACAGTCCAACCACCAAGGCTCGTCTGTATCAGTTTCAGACAGGCTATAATTTTTGAACAAGACCATTTGCCACCAGTGTCGTCAAGAGAAATCAACAAAAAGCGGCATTAAGCAGACAAGTCGATTCTTTTATTTCAAAGAATGTCCTTCAAAACTTCGCAGAATGCCTTCCAGTGTCGAGAGAATGTTTTCCATTGTAGACTAGCCAGCTCTTGCTTTCCTCCTCCTCCTCCTCCTTCTCCTTCTTCCTCTTTTTTCTTCTGTCTTTTTTTTTTTTTCTTTTTGGTCAATCTGGAGTCATTCTTCGGAAATAAAAACTGTCCTTTGTCGGAGTGCAGGCTGGTTGTCGGGAAAGGTGCTGATCTTCCCTCTGCACCAGCACCCCTCCCACGCGGCACTGAACCCACATCCAGAAAAACCAAACCAGAAGTCGACTCTGGGCAGAAAGGGAGAGCTCTGAAGGTGGGATTACCTGGCTGGAAGGCCATGTTCATGAGGTCATCGCTCCCTTCTTCATTGTGTGGGGATGAGACACCACTCGCCTTGTCACTTGCGACATTTAAAAAAGGTAATGATCAGATACTTTGTGGACATCTTTTAATGAGCCCGTGATGATCGGGGCGCCTGGGGGCTCAGTCGTTAAGCATCCGCCTTCGGCTCAGGTCATGATCCCAAGGTCCTGGGATCGAGCCCCACATCGGGCTCCCTGCTCAGCGGGAAGCCTGCTTCTCCCTCTCTCACTCCCCCTGCTTGTGTTCCCTCTCTCGCTGTGTCTCTCTCTCTGTCAAATAAATAAAATCTTTTTTAAGTAAATAAATAAAAAGCCCGTATGGCTTAGGAGGAAGAAGGCGCAGTGTGAGAGGTTTTAGAGCCTGGATGTAGAGTCAGCGAGACTTGGTTCAACGCCGGACTCTGTAAGCCACGTCTCTGGAGGCCTCACTCTTCTTTTCTGTAAAATGGGGACAATAATGGTCCCCGCCTCCGGGGTGTTTAGGAACATTAAATCAGACGATGTGTCTGAGGAGCTTTGCCCATTGCCAGCACTTGGCCGTAGTTTTTATTAATATTCTCATTAATATTCTCTGGATTTAAACATAAACCCCTTTTAATTATCCTTTTTCTTTCTCAACAGCCCAATTTACTTAGATGCCAAGCACACATCTGTTAGGTTTTTGCCATTTATGCAGACAATTTCACAAACCACACTCTGATTTAGACAGTGATGACAATTCAGCCAAGTTGCGGAATCCAGGGGACTGGTAGACTCTGGTGGAGGAGCTGGGGGCCCTGGGGGATGAGATTTGGTCCGTTCGGTTTCACTCATTCATTTCTTTGAAACCTGCATAACTGGGAATCGCTTTGACAGTGTCCGCCTTGCCGCCTTGGCAGCCCATTCAAACACAGATGAATCTAGATGGCAGCGTCCCACAAGTGGGATCACCCACTGTTGGACTTAGCAATCCACCTCCCGGAAGCCATGAGGCACGTGGGGCTCGGGGGTTTCGTGGAGCCAAGGCTGAAACACGCGATCCAGGGCAGATGGGACCCCTGCCTCTGGGGAAAGAAGAATCTGGGCTGGGTACCACAAGAAGTGGAAGGCTAGTGTGAGTGGTTAACACCACAGCCCCAGAACGAGAGGTGAGCAGGCTTCAACACTGACCCCACCAGTTGGTCGTCGCTTGGCTGGAAAAGGTACTTTCTCTCCACTGAGAGCTCACGAATGGCCACCTCGGAGCCTCCAGGTGGACCATCACTCTCCCTCTGCAATCCCAACCAAAAGATTCCGATCAGCCCAGCTTGAGTCAGGTGCCTGCCTCCGGCCAGTCAAACGTGTCCAGTCAGGTGCTGGCCTCAGCAATAGGGCTGCACGGGACCTGGCTGGGCCCCTACCCCAGAGGGCTTGCCCCAGACAGACTGGACCCCTGCCTCTGGACTCTGATGCGTGGCACCCTAAGCCTGGACTGGAACCTTCCAGATTTCAAATGTCCTGTCCTGTGAGTCCCAGGCACTTGCAAAGTCTCTGAGATTCTATTTTCTTCACACCTGGGTGATAGGCTGGGAATACCACCGCTCGCCGTTTTAAGCACATGTCTTTTCCCACCCTGGGAGGCAGATGCCCTCCTTATAAACGCACATTCCAAAAAGCGAAACTGAGATTTGGTGAGGTGAAGAGACGTGCCCAGCGTCACATGCAATTTCAGAAAGGCCCCCATGGTCCAAGTAGCAGTAGGAGGCGTCCCAGCACTAAGACCCCCGGGGCAGGGCCATGCCTGCTTTGTCCCCCCCGCCCCCACCCCCTCTGTACGGAGCAGTGCTTAGGAAGTGCTCAACAAATCTCTGATGAGTGAATCAGTGTGTCTCAGTATTTTCCCTCAGCAGTCCTATCCGATCTATCAGCAGCCCCTCCAAATGGTCTACTCAGAAAAGACATTTCTCCAATCCGCCCCCTCCCCCCACTTCCCTGCTTCTATGCCTCCATTCCAGCCACGGCAGCTCTTGCCTGCAGTAACACTCACCTCCAGACTGCTCTTTCTGCCTCCGCTCTCCGCAATTAGCTGCAATCAGGTGTGGCCGCAAGTACTAGAAATTCCCAAATAATAGAGGCCTGAACGGTTTACAAGGTAAGTTGTGCCTTTCCAGAGGAAAGCAATCTGGGGAAAACAGGGCGGCTTCGCCCTGGTCACCAGGAGCCCAGATCTCTTCTTTCTAATTGGTCGGCCATCCTCTGCTCATGACTCAACCCCTCTTGGCCCCAAGGTGTTGCCTGAACTCCGGTCACCGCCAGCAGGAAGAAAGCAGGAGGGGTAAAGGCATGACCCTGTCTAGAAGGACGGTTCTTGGAAACCATGCCATGCTCGCATTTACAGCGCATTGGCCAGATGCAGAACTGGGGCTTGGGAAAGTGGTCCTGACTGCTGATGGCTGTGTGCCGAGTCAAACTTCAGTGCTTGCTTCCGAATGGAAAGGGGTAATACCTGCGGGACAAGTCACTGCCACGCAGTCCCAGAGGCCAAGCTCCATCAACCACTCAACTGATCAGTAAGATTACATCACACCCCCTGTTGAAAAGCCACCAACCTCTCCTTCCCAATGCACTGAATGCAGACTCCAAATTCCTTCCTCGCTCCTATCTCGCCAGTCCCTTCCTCCCCCTCCAGTCCCCGAGCCCTCTGTCTGTGCCCCCAGTGGCCCGAGGCCATCAAAGCCCCAGGTTTTCTGCACTTGCCATTCTGCTTCCCTGAAGAACTCTTTCTTCCGAGCTGCTTCGTGGTGGCTCTTTCTCCCTTTCTCCTCAGCAGGTTGATATGGGGTCCGATATTGGCTTCTATCTCATCTGTGGTAACTGCCGCAGTCGCAGCTCCCCCCAACCCCCTCCCCCAGTCTTGATTCATCAGCATGTTTACTACCATCACCACCGGAGATGACCTACGGCACCTGTCGCATCTCCTCTCCACCCCCCTGCCCCCCCGGAAAGCTCGACGAGGACAGAGACCTGGTCCGTGGTGCTCCTCCGGGGACCCCCTGTGCCCAGCACACGGCAGGTGTTTGATCAACATTGTCTGAATCAATACTGCGGGGCAGGTCCCAGCCTCCGCCACTTTCCCGCGAGAACGATTCTCCCTCAGCCTACTGTAGCCATGTGATGCTAGGGGGCTGCCAGTCACCGTAGGCTGATATCAAGTCCCCGGGTCCATATCTGACCAGTGGTGGCCCTCCATGACTTGGACACAGGCCCAGGAGGCCCTATTGGGTGAGCCAGCCAATCAAAGTGATTTCCTCATTTCCTCGATCCCTTTGGAGCCAAAGGAAGAGGAAACGGTGTCCTTGCTTTGAGCATCACGGTGCCGGAAGGAAGTAAAACAAGGACCCCACAGAGACAGGTCCCTCATGTACAGACAGGTCTGCCCACAGTAGAAGGGGAAGAGGTAAAATGGATCAGAGCCCTCCAACATAGGTCACTTTGGCACATTGACTACTTTGAGCTGAAGGCAACTGGAAAACAGCAGATACGGGAAGGGCCCTCTGACCACCTCCTTTCTATCCAAGAGCAAGCCATACATCTGCATGAGAAGGATGCCCTCCCGGTACCAGGAAGAGAGAACATCCTTGTCACTGGGGATGAGGAGTCAACCCAGAGATGAATCTGTACCAACAAACGTACTAAAGTAACCCTGCCTACATTCGTTTCCCCTGCGTATTTCCTTGTCACTTTCCCACAATTTCCTGCCCCCTACACCAACCCCCTTTCTCCTTTGTCTTGACACGCCGCCACAATTTCACGTTCTTTGTTAAAAGGCTCCGCGAACTCTAAGACCTAATTGCCTCTTAGGGGGTTTTCACTTCTTTCTATGAAGCCCCCATGCCATGTAAAAATATTAATATTAAATAAAATTTGTATGCTTTATCTCCTGTGAATCTGTCCTTTGTCAGTTCAATTTAAGGGCTCCCGTCACAGAAACTAAGAGGGTAGAAGAAAAGTCTCTCCTTTCTAGCAGAGGCCAGTGCCCAGTGAGAAACAAATTGTCACAGATGAAAATGAGAGAGAAGAAGAGCATGCAAGCCTGTTGACATCACGGATACCCCCGGATGCAGCCTAGCCTGAAGCTGTCCCTGAGCTTCCCATTTCCTTGAGTCAATATATATCCTCTTCTTTCATTAGGCCACTTTGCAACCAACAGAGGACTAAGTACCGTTTTTTCCTCATTTTACAAAGGACGATACAGAGTTTGAGAAGTTGCATCACTCTACTTATGGCCACAGTGCAACTCACAAAACTGGGACTTAATCCCAGATCTTTTTGACCTTAAAGCCAAAGAGATCCCCATGATATGAGACCCCTTGCCCTTGCCAATGTCAGAGGCCAAGGAACTTAACTATATAGCAGATCTACAAGCAATTACCTTTGGAGAGAAGGAAACAATTAGAAGACACAGGTATCGGCCCAGGGTGGCAGACCCCGCCTTGATGGCTACTTGGTAGCTGGAGAAATTACATCTGGTGCTTTGCCTCTGACACTTAGCTAATCATTTCTCTAAGAGGAAAGCAGCATTTTGAAGAGGAATGCAAAGTTTTCTCATTCGGAGGTCTTTTCTTTAATGTAATAGAAGCCAAGACTTAGATTTCTAGACTAGTCATTAATAATGGACATTTAAAACCAAGACAAGCCTTCCAAAGTCAAACAGAATGGTAATATTCTGTATTTTGATCGTGTTTGCCTAATTGCTGTATTTAGGCAATTAATGGGCCAGTGGACCAGTAGAGGAAGCTTGGTTATGACTTTGAAATCCTCCAAAATTGCTAAATCCACCTGAAATCTGATTTCTCTCTTAAAAAAAAAATGCGTTCCAAACATTAGCCGAGATTTTTAAAAATGTGCATAAATATTTGCAATCAGTATCGCTTGCGCTCTAAAGATAAACAGTCATAAAACAATATTGTGACCGCATTTTCCCCTCCTGCTAAACAACTTCCTCCGAGAAGGAAAGGTTAGACTCATCAGAAGTAAATTAACTGCAGCTGCAGCCAACATTTTGTATTTTTAAGAGAAAGCAGTTTGTAGCGATTTTGCTGTGTGTCCTCGCAGCATGGGCTCTGGGGGTACTTGCCACGTCCAACCCAGACTAGGATTGAGGTGCTGGCAGCAGACCCTTGCCTTGTAACACCGCTCTTTCTTGGGGCGCCTGGCCAGCTCAATCAGTAGAGCGTGCGAGCTCTGCTCTCGGGGTCCTGAGTTCGAACCCCCCAAAACACTGTTCTTTCTAGAACACCTTGGAAAGGGCAGTGGTGGCTCTCACCACAGCAGAGGAGTGAGCGGTGTTTATGGGGCACGCAGCCAGCTTCTGTGTGTTCTGTGGGGTTCTGAGCTGAATGCTAATTCAAGTGTATGCATGTTTAAAAATCTTATTTTTACAAACAGCTTATTGTTTTAATTTACGCAGCTAGGGGCTGCCAACAGTCTTCCATGCTGCCGCCAAAAGAAAATCAGCTTCCAGATTTATTAAATCGCTGTCTAGTTAATTGCAGTGATGGGCTGATATTAAGAGAGGCAGTGGGGCAGTTGCGGGCATGTTGTATCCCCATATGCAGGGTTTTCCAGGCTCATGCTGCCCAGAGGACTTTCCAACCCACTTTGTCCACCACATCGGTCACCAGCACCAGGCTGCAGAGCTCCCAGCCCCCTCTCAATGACTCTGTTAGTGGCTGAAGGCTTTCAGGATTAAGGTGAAGGCAATTCATTCATTTATTTCTCCAGGGTCTCCTAGTCGCCAATATAGCACCCTTCTGTGCTAGAAACACGAAAGAACATAGACCTCCTCTCCTGAAGCTTGCCTTCCAGGGACCAAGGAGGAAGGATGAGCAATCAAAAATTGGGCATGCATGTGTGCATGTGTGCATGCGGGGATGGGTGTGCACGCTTGTGTGTGTGGTGAGTACTGTGAAGAAAAATGAAGGAGGGAAAAGAGTTTGGGGAGTGGAGGGAGGGCAGTCCACCTCATTTTGTGTTTGTCACTTAACAGGGGGTTATAATAGCCCCCTTCTTGCCTCTTTCTTTGTTCAGTACGCCACATTTTTCAGGGTCGAGAGGCTGCCTTAGAGCTCAGGTTCTGGAGCCAGACGACGGATTCAAATCCAAGTTGCCATCCATGAGCTCAAGATCCCGGGTGACCTGCTTAGCCCCAAAGTACCTTCATTTTCTCACCTATAAAATTGGAGGAATAACCAAACCCATTTCATGAGCTGTAGCAAACACAGGTAACAAGCAGAGGGAGTTTTCATTGCAATGTTTCGTACAATCAATAACATCTCTCATTGCTAATACCTGCAGTTCTAATGATCCCTTTAATTAATTAATTAATTTATTTATTTATTTTGAGTAGACTCCACGCCCAGCCCAACACAGGGCTTGAACTCATGACCCTGAGATCAAGACCTGAGCTGAAATCAGGAGTCGGAGGCTTAACTGACTGAGCCACCCGGGCGCTACACCACGTTCCAGAAGGTGCACAGCCCACCGTTCATCTAACCTGCGGCTAGATGTCCAGGCTCTTTCTGGGCTCCGCTCTGACAATGCTTCGGGGACATTGCTTGTCACACTTACTCACTGACGCTTGGGTTTCTGTGGGCTAGCTCCCCAACGTGAGTGGCGGCACGTGTTCCAGCGGGATCCTCGTCGCTGTTCTGCTTTGTCCAGTAGTTGTACCCACAACCTATGAGGCTGTCCACTTCCTTGTACCTTCCCTGGGGCAAAATGTTACCAGTATGTTAAAATGTTGCCACTCTAGGGGGTGAAAACTGACACGTTTGGGGTGTTTGATGAGCATTTCACAGATACCTAGTGGGGCTGGGCATCTTTCATACAGTGCTTGACTCTTGGCATTTTCTTGGTGAATTGCCTGCTCATAACCTTTAACTCCTCCCTCCTACTACTCCCTGCCCCCACCTTTTATTTAAACTCAACATCTGTCTTAGAGATGAAAAAAGCCCAATGCACTAAGCCAACTGTCATGTAAAAGGAAAAATATCAGCCAATAGCTAACATGTTAAAAGCACTGTTTAAGGGCGCCTGGGTGGCTCAGTTGGTTGAGCGTCTGGCTCTTGACTTCTCAGGTCATGATCTCGGGGTCGGGGTCATGGGATGGAGCCCCGCAGGAGGCTCCCTGCTCAGTGGGGAGCCTGCTTGAGATTCTCTTTCTCTCCCTCTCCCTCAGCCCCTCCCCCTGATCACACAGGCTCTCTCTCCCTCTCCAAAATAAATACATAAATCTTAAAAAAAAAAAAAAAGCACTGTTTATGTACCAGGCATCAGGCTAAGTACATTCCATAAATTCACCTCCTTCATCATTAGAGCATCCTTATAAGGTGGACATGATTACTATCCCTTATAAAGAAATGGAGCACAGAGAGGCTTAGCCACTTAGCCAAGGTCACACAGCTAGGAAGTGGCAGAACTGGAATGTGGAAGCAGGCAAGTCTGGTCCCATCTTCAAAGCCATCTACAAAGCCATCCCAGGGGCCCCTCAGCCTCTCACATTGGGGCTCTCATTATGAGCTGAGCCCACACTGCAGGGAAATCATAAAGGGAAAGAGGAGCCATATTGTTTCCCCATCCTTTCTTTCTTCTTCCTTCTGGAGTGCCTGGCTGGCTTAGTTGGTAGAGCATGCCACTCTCCATCTCGGGTTTATGAGTTCGAGCCCCAGGTTGGGCAGTTGGGTGTAGAATTTACTTTAAAAAAAAAATACTTGAACTGAATCAAAATAAAAATACAACATCAAAATCTGTGGATACGCTAAAATAGTGCTGGAAGGGACCTGTGAAACACCAGATGCATACCTTAAAAAAGAGGGAGAGAGGGAGAAGTTTCTTTCTCCTTCTGTCTAAATAAATGCCTCCCTCAACAAGTTAAAACTCACAACACTCTCCTAGTGGACGTTGCTGCTTGGATATGTGCGGGCTCCTTGTTGGGCAGCATTGCTCATATCCCTCAGGAAAAACAACATCTCACAGATCCTCCTCGGTTGGGGATTTTGCTTTGTTTTGTCTTGTTTTTTATTGCTGTCCTTGTTTTGTCTTGTGTTTTAACGCCAGTTCTGAGCATGATGGCCCGATTGAGAAGCTCGCTGTTTCTTTGCCGGGAAAGGGGTCTTAGATGTTAAAGTAAATACTGGTTTATCAGTTAAAACTATTGAGCTGGGCAGCAGGAGAGAGTTGTCTTTTAAAAAGCATGTGAGCAGTGAACACACATCTGGGAGAAATTCTGTGGGTGCAACTCTGCATCGTGCCAGGCACTTTCACTGCGCTCTTCCGCTGATTCTTCACAAAAACCCTATGCAGTAGGCACACTTACGATTGTCCCATTTTACAGAGCGGGAAACTGAGCCTCAGAGAAGTTCTGAGACTAGCCCAACCTCTCCTGGCCACTGAGGAGGCACGGAGCTGGGTTTGGACCCAGACCTCTGGATTTTCTAAGCCAAAGGCCAATTCTAGCCCCTGCCCTAGAAGAAAGCCCTAGGACACACTGCCAGGAAATTTCCAAAGTGTTTCATTTTTTTCATTGCCGTATTCAAGTTGCTGTGTGAAAGGCCTCATGTACAAAAGAGCAACTAGAAAAACGAAAAACACCAAAATAACTGCAGTTCGGTCCCTCTGGTGAGAGAATCGAGGCATCGTTTCTAAACTCCTGTGGGTGAAACAGTGTGCTCGCCCCACCGTCCTGACTTCAGGGCTGCGGGGTGGCCTGTAACACAGCCTTCAAATACCGCTCCAAACCAACATCTTTACAGGAGGAATCTCAGAGCTGAAAGATGAAGCTTAGGCAACTGGATTTTACAGGTGAGTAAACGGAGGTCCAGATGGGGAAGAAAGTTTCCCAACGCCACACTGATCTCTGTATGAAATCAAGGGTAGAAGAAAGACGTTGCCAGCTGAGGTAGGAGCATAACGGCTCCTGGAAAGGTGCCCAGGACTTTATCCCTGGAAGCTGTGAATATGCCACCTTACAGGGCGCAAGCCCCCTTGCAGACGGGATTAAGGACCTTTTTTTTTTTTTAAAGATTTTATTTATTTATTTGACAGAGAGGGAGACAGCCAGCGAGAGAGGGAACACAAGCAGGGGGAGTGGGAGAGGAAGAAGCAGGCTCATAGCGGAGAAGCCCGATGTGGGGCTCGATCCCATAACTCGGGGATCATGCCCTGAGCCGAAGGCAGACGCTTAACCACTGTGCCACCCAGGCGCCCCGGGATTAAGGATCTTGAGACGGGAGCTTACCCTGGATCATGGGGGTGGCCACGAGCGGAGGAATGCGGTGGCCTGTGGCAGCTGCAAAAGCCGAGAACAAGATTCTCCCGAGAGCCTGCAGAGGGATGCTGCGGGCCGACACCTGGATCTCAGGCTGGAGGATCGGTGTGGGACCTCTGAGCTGTGTGTCATTTAACCGCTGAGTGTGTGGTCATTTGTTCCAGCAGCAGTAGGAAACCGATGCCAGCCCTCCTCCCTTCATCCCTGTAAACACACACATCGCTTTCAGATTCTGGAGACGCGTACTCTGATATAATTTCCTGGCCCCGTGTGGCCTCAAAACTTCCTGTATGAAGTTGCCGGGCTGACGGATTTACCTTTTCGGTAGACGGATAAGAGAAGTCTTATTTTCCTTTTTGTTGACATAAACTTTCTCATTTTAGAAGAGGTTAGGATTTGCAGAGAAGGTGCAGACAGCGCGGAAAGCTCCCGGGTACCCCACCCCCATTTTCCCTTTGGCTAACATCTTACATCAGCATGGCACTCGGGTCCAATGATGGGCTACTATATAGATACATAATTATTTTTTTTTAAGATTTTATTTATTTGACAGAGAGAAAGAGCACAAGCAAGAAGCGCTGCCGATGGAGGGAGAAGCAGGCTCCCTGATAAGCAGGGAGCCCCATGTGGGACTCGATCCCAGGACACTGGGACCACAACCCAAGCCAAAGGCAGACACTCAACAGACTGAGCCACCCAGGTGCCCACAGATACATAATTATTAACCGAAGTACACACTTGATTCCTGTTTCCTTAGTTCCTCCCTAATGTCCTCGTTCTGTTCCAGGGTCCCACCCAGGACACCCCATCACATTCAGTTGTCCTGTTTCCTGAGACCACTGTTGGCTGTGAAGGCTTCTATTTTCCTTGTTGATGGTCTTGACAGTACTGGGAAGTACTGCCCAGGTATTTCGTAGAAAGTGCCTCAACTGGGATGTTTTTCATTTTAAGACAATGTTTGTTTATTTTGTTTATTTTTTTTTTTTTAGGGGTGGAGGGTAGGGGCAGAGAGAGAAGGAGAGAGAAGTCAGAGCCCAGTGCGAGGCTCGATCTCAAGACCCTGAGATCATGACCCCAGCCAAAACCAAGAGTTGGAGGCTTAACCGACTGAGCCACCCAGGCGCCCCTAAGATAATGTCTCTTTAAAAGAAAATATAATCACAAAAGTTACAGATGCAGGGTGCAAGAAATCCTAAGTTTAAAAACTCAAGTTTCTTTCCATCATCCGCTCATCAGCGGACATGTTCCTTCTGGACACTCCCCTACACGTACAGAAAATGACATAACAGGGGTGCTTGGGTGGCTCGGTCGGTGACTCTTGGTTTCAGCTCAGGTCCTGATCTCAGGGTTGTGGGATCGAGCCCTGTGTCAGGCTCCACGCTCAGGAGGGAGTCTGCTTGAGGCTCTGTCTCTCCCTCTGCCTCTGCCCCTCCCCCTTGCTCTCTCTCAAATAAATAAACCTTTAAAAAAAAGAAAATGACATAGCCAGGTATGCTGTCATTTTCACAAGCATCAGTCTCTGTATTCCACTCAGATCATAATTTCGGGGCACAGGGCAGTGCGGCAGGTCCATCTGTGAGGCTCATGACCGACCCTCATGGAGCATCACCCCTGCATGGGGCCGCAAGCCTCACCCCTGCAGCAGCTCCGTGAGGGACAAGCCATCGGACCCATTTCACACGTGAGACGTCGAGGGTAACTCATTTGCCCACATCCAACAGCTAGTTAGCAGCGGGGCTGGAAGTGCCCTCAGAGGGTCTGGCACGGTACTGTCCAAACCCCGGATCAGCCCTGACGGAAACAACGCGGCTGGATCTTTAGGACAGGAGCGGCCCCGGGAAAACCTGTGTGGTTACTGCTGTTCGGTCTTTCCCTCAGACACTGGTACTGAGTGTCTGACCTGCCCACAGTGAGGGGACATGGGTGTCATGAGGCCTCACTGACCCTGCAGGACTCCAACCCTCTCTCTCTCTCTCCCCCGTCCGTCATCACCTCCCCTGACGACCACATGGTTGTGAGCGCGGAGCTGAGGGTGAGCAAGGGGACTCGGCACCCGGGAGGTGCCTGGAGCCGACACGCCCTTGACCCTGGACAGAGGTGGGGAGCAGGACGTCTGAGCACAGGTGTAACGGAGCAGCCGCAGAGTCGACGGCTGCATCTTGGATCCAGGACACACGGGGCCAGAGCTTTAGGGATGACACACCAGTCAATCTCACGGTGACATGATCAGTGTCCTGTGAAGCTTCGAGGTGTCCTTAGGACTTCCATCCCTGCCTTTCTACAAGTAACACTGTCTGCCTTTATTTCTAAAGTGTCACTTGAGCGTGGCTCACAAGTGGATAACTTGTTCATATCTACACTCGCCACACCTCATGAGTCTCTTCCAACCCTGTATTTTTGTTCTCAATACCAGCACCGAATTCCTCAATAGCGCAGCAAACGCACACCGGAACCGTCAGCAACGCCACGCAACCCAGGTGGCCCCTGGCGTTTTAGCGAGTCCAGAAAAGCAAAAACGAGCTCTCGGTGGTCGTCTGTCTGGCGTTTCTTACTGTCTTCTCTCCCATGCCCGCATTGCTCTCTTTTTCCTGTGATGAGAATTAGTCATCAGACAAAATTGTAATAGAATGGAATATTAATTATAAACATGATTTTTAAAAAAGTAGAAGAAACTACTTCTGGTGTATTACTGCAAAGGAGAAAACTGCCCCCTGGTTCTGGAACATTCTCACAGGCAGCCTGACCAGCGCGAACCTGTGTGGGTCAGGGATTAGGGGCTGGGATTCTCAGTTTCCCTGACTGAGAATAGCTGGGGATTTAGCAGTTTCCTTGACAACGCTCAGATCTGTGTGTTCTCTGCTCAAGCTTCGGTGGGGTAGGGGTGAGGTGGACGGCATCGTGACAGTGGAGAGAAGGAATGACGAGGCGGGGCATACCTATTTTCTCAGCCAGAGATCACAGGAGCACTATTAAAATCTGCCCCTGAGACCTTTCAGCACAGTTCCTTTTGGGGGGATGGCAGGAGGGCATAGGGAGAAAAGCCTTGTTTATGAAGTGACTCAGACAAAGCAGAAAACACAGAAAAAATGAATGAAATGAAAATAAAAATTGCTTTATCCTTTCTCTGATCACATTCCTACAGGTACATCATTTTATTTAAAAAAAAAAAAGGAAATTCACTTTCTCCAGGCCGTTTTTAGGATACAACTTTCTTCCTTTAACATACAGCAACATGGAGGCACCAGGCACCTGGCATCTGGACACTTTAGAAATAAAGGCGGACAGTGTTACTTGTAGAAAGCACCTGGGTGGCTCCATCGGTTAAGCATCTGCCTTCGGCTCATGTCATGGTCCCAGGCTCCTGGGATCGAGCCCTGCATCAGGCTCCCAGCTCAGCATGGAGTCTGCTTCTCCCTCTGCGCCTCCCCCCGCTTGTGCTCACTCGCTCTCTCTCAAATAAATAAATAGTCTTAAAAAAAATAAGATAAAACACAGCAATACGATTGGGCACGTGTCCATGGGAATAAAATGCGTGGTCTCTATCAGCATTACCTTCTTCGTAGCCCTATAGTCCGCCCCCGAACAGAAGTGTCATGGTTTATGAGCTGGTGCCCTTCCGACGGGCATTACCTTCCTGCAGTTTCCTTAGACACATCCCTTGAAAACAGGGGTGAGCAAACTTTCTGCAAAGGGCTGGGGAGTAAGTATTTTTGTGGAACCATATGGCCCCGGCCGCAAGGGCTCCACTCTGCCAGCAATTTGCAAACAACTTCGCATGGCTGGGTGCCAATAAAACTTTATTTATGGGCACTAAGATGTGAATTTCCTATCACCTTCATGTGTCATGAAATACTATTCTTCTTTTCACTTTTTCCCCCAATCATGTAAACATATAAATACCATTCTTGGCTTGTGAGTCAAGAGAACAGAGTACAGACCGTTGTCGGCGGACCCCTGCTCCGAGGAGAGCGTCCAGGTCCAGTGTGTGTGCTTTTTACACTTCGATGCACATTGCAAAACCTCCCTCCAAGAAAGCTGTCTCTTTTCTCTAAAGCCAAACCAGTTTTTACTCGCACACTCTCAGAGAGTGACCCCTTTCTTTCGATCCTCGCCAACTCGAGGTCTTGCCCACGAACGTGCCAAGTGATAAAATGTGTATTCCAACTGCTTCTGTGAGATACTAGGTGCCGGGTGACTGGTAACTCTGCTCCTAAGCTTTCCCGCCACACACAGTAAATATAAGAGAGTTTTAGGAAATCTTCAGAATCTGCTAATAGACCCACAGTCGATGGGGCGGGGGGGAGGGCTGTTACGGCTTCCACTGCTATAGCCAGAGCCACAGGAATGAGGGCATCTCCTTCCTGCAGAAGATTACTTAGAAACTTTTTCTTGGATGAACTGGGTGGAGGAGGCAGAGGGGTAGATGTTGGTAGGAGAGATCTGGCTCTCTTGGGTTTTACAAAGGGATCCATGGCTCTCTGTGCCCTTCCCTCCACAGCACACTTTCTAAAGAGAAGATCTGCCAGTGCGGCTGGCCACTGTGGGATGGGGCCAGCCAGCCTCTCAGCCCATGGGTCCCTGTCACCCGACGGAAAGCAGGGGGTTGGCAGTTTCTTGGACAACTACAGACCCTATGGGCTTAAAACCACCTCCACCTTTCAAAGATTTGCTAAGAAGCTGTTAAAATCAGCTGATTTTAGGTTAGATGTGGTCAGCTGATTCTCGGTGTTGGCCAAGGGCAAATTTTGCCGAGAAGAACAGAGACAAAACCATCTTCCACAAAAGTGACAAGTTTCCAGAGAGAGCAGCGTGAGAATGAATTTCTTGGTTCACAAACACAAGATTTAGAGTTGCTGTTTTCTTTAATGAGAAAAATTGCCAGACTAATATAATCTCCTGTTGATTTGACTGACTGACCAAAGTCTCCGTTTTTATTTTTGAAAGATCCGGTGCCAAAAAGGGAGCAGTTCCAGACGTTTCCTGTTGATCGGGGCGTATGTCCCTCGACTATCCCTGAATTCTTTTGAGTGGAAAAGAAGTGGGATTTCCAGAAAACACTTTTGAGAGAATTCTAGATACGTCGGTTGGTCTGGGACTCTATCCCTGACATTCTGGGGATGACAAACCCAGAAAACATTTGTCTGGTTCACTCTTCCATCCTCAGAGTCAGGCAGAGACCCTGGGAGCTGGTAGGAGCTCCAGCAGCATCTATCGGGTGAATGAACGGATGCCCCACACCGAAATTCTCCCTCCAAGGTCACGGGCTAGCTGTCGGCCCCAGGACAGGAAAAGGTATGACCAATCCTCGGCTGGAAACAGTGACTCTTAAATTATTGAAAAATGCCAGAGCTTTATTCTTCGCTCTGACCCTCTATCTATTTTGGGAAGAGTTTTGAGAAGCCATCTCCTCTGACTGTCTGGGCTTTTCTAGAGAACTCGGCAGCAGGAGCCAATGGATAAACTAAACTAAATGGGAGGCAAAGGCATTTCAGCAAATGCTATCATGTCTGTCCTGGTTCGTGTTTGCATCATGGGCTTTCAGAGCCGGTTGCATGATTGGAATAATGGCCCGCATTGTGCTGGGTGCAGAAGGGACGTGTCTCTGAGAGAAACAAGGCCGACGTTTCTTTTTCTTTCTTTCCTCCTTTTTATTTGCAGCTCCTATTTATAGGAGCTCCGAGGATGGAGGGAATGTTAGGAAGGGAAAAAGTTGGGCTTCAAATAATGCGTGGATTCTTTCAGCTCTTTCTGACGTCATCGTGATGGAGAAGATGACCAGGCGTAGCTCAGGGGGCCGGGCGCTCTCCGAAAACAGCTCATGCCTCGCCTGTTTGTCTTCAGAAAGCGAACCAAACTCTGATGGCATTTTAAGAGCATGACTGCTTCGTCATTTTAGGGGTAGACGGGAGATATAGGATGGATTCGTTTTCTCACCCAAGTGAGAAGAGTCCCGGGATGAAGTGGCCCATCCTGACCAGAAGGTCCTCAGTCCCTCTTCTCCACGAGAAATCTCACAACAGGGTGGTTATCGGCCCGTGGGAGCAGCCGGCCAACTACAGCTCGGGGGCCAAATCAGGCCCACCGCCCGTGTGGGCACAACCTAAAAGCTCAGAATGGTTTTCCCATTTTTAAATGGCTGGAAAAAAAATCAAAAGAGGAAGATTATCTTGTGACATGTGAGAATTATGTAAAATTCAACTTTCAGTGTTCTATGCAGTCAATCCACATTATTCATATTTTGCAAGTCCGCTGACTCGCTAAAACTTATTTTGGACCCCCACATCAGTACTTGTGGCGGGCCTTTTCGGACAGAGGCCAAGAAGCAAACAATTTGAGTCACCCAGCTGTCAAGCAAGGCAGCTCTGGTTTCCAGCCTCTTCTGTAGACAAATGTCCTTTTCACGTCCACTTAGTGCCACGTTTCCCCCGGTTCGGTAGGCGATCTTGCTGTGCAAAAGAGCGCACAAGCACAGGGCTGGCGGGCTATCCATTGTTCCTGAGTGTGAGAAGGTGAGAAGGGGGTGGGGAAGTGACGCGTGTTAGGCAAGCGTTGTTCAGGCACGAGCCACAGCCCTGACGGCTGTGGGTTCAACGCTACGGAATCCACGGTGTGGATTCAAAAAGGTGTCTTTACTAGACACACACATAAAACAAGGTTATACGTCATCGATCAGTTGACAAAAATGTCATGGCCTGAGGCTCCCAGGCGCCTCACCCTGTGTTTCTTTCGGGAGCAGTGGTTCAGGATTTGCGAATTCAGTGTTTGCAAGCAGCTTTACAGAACACCGCTGAGCAGAGTGGGAACGGACTGTATAAAGCTTTATTGCACTCGGCCACACCGGTCCGTCCACGTGTGGTCTGTGGCTGTCCCCTTGCTACAGGGGCGAAGTCGTGTAGCTGTAACCGAGACGGTATGGCTGACATAGCTGAAAATATTTTCTCTCTGGCCCTTTCTGGAAGTTTTCCAGCTCCTGCACTAACACAAGGAAATCAAGCTGAGAGTGAAGGGCAGTGAACAGACATTTTGATTCAATTCAATGGTGACCGAAAACACCATTTTTGTTTTGCCACTGGCTCGTTCTCTCATTGCCAGATAATCGGCAGGGAAAAATATTCACAGCCGAAAGGTTGATGTTTGTTTTGTTACTTCTTTTTTTTTTTTTTTAAGATTTTATTTATTTATTTGAGAGAGAGAGAACACAAGCAGGATGGAGAAGAGCAGAGGGAGAAACCAACTCTTTTTTTTTTCTTTTTTCTTTTTTTTTTTTAAAGATTTTATTTATTTATTCGACAGAGATAGAGACAGCCAGCGAGAGAGGGAACACAAGCAGGGGGAGTGGGAGAGGAAGAAGCAGGCTCATAGCGGAGGAGCCTGATGTGGGGCTCGATCCCAGATCGCCGGGATCACGCCCTGAGCCGAAGGCAGACGCTTAACCGCTGTGCCACCCAGGCGCCCCAGACACCAACTCTTTTGAGCAGGGAGCCCAACGTGGGGCTCAATCCTAGGACTCCGAGATCATTACCCAAACCAAAGGCAGATGCTTAAACGACTGAGCCACCCAAGCACCCCAGTTTTTGTCACTTCTTTTAACCGTACCTGGTGAGCAGAACTAATGACTTTTGACTAATTTGGTCAGCTGATCTCAACTTTTCCAGCAAAACCATTTTTTCAAATGGTTTCACACATGCCATGCGAAGCTCAGACTGTCTACTCTGGCCTGTGAGGGAGCAGGGTAAAGACGTCAAAGGACCTTCTTTGAAAGCAGTTCATCGCAGGTTCAAATCTCAGCTCCGTCACTTCCTAGCTGGGCACCGTGAAAAAGCTCCTTCCCATCTCTGGGACTCCGTTTCCTCACGTGTGCAGTGGGGACATCAACTGTACTTTTATTATTTGCTGATCACAAAATGTACCTAGTCAGCAAAAACTCGAGAAGTTATTTATTAGGATCTGATCCGATGACTGGCCGATACAAAGTGCTTACCGTGCAAATCTTACCTTTTTAAAATGTAATCTTACGAGGTGGCTAATTAGGGTCCTCGCACACCCGCAAGCACCTCGAAGGTGCTCCGTCCTTTTGCTAGAGGAAAGCCCGAAGTCAATGAAAGGAAAGTTCCGTGTGTTTCTTTGAATTTTCTGCACTAGCCTCAACCTCAGGAGCGTGGAGATCTTGCTCTCGGCCAGAAGGCCTCGTAAAGCACAGCTGTGCTGTTGGAGGGTCCGTCACAGACTGGCAGGAGCTCCTGTTCCCGGGGTCCCGTCCTGCCTCATCCCAGTCCTGGCGCAGCCGGAGGCCAGGAAGGGCATCACGAAGGGTCGGGGAGGTCCTGTTAAAGGTCTGCATTTTGGGGCGCCTGGGTGGCTCAGTCGTTAAGCGTCTGCCTTTGGCTCAGGGCGTGTTCCCAGAGTCCTGGGATCGAGCCCCACATCAGGCTCCTCCGCTGGGAGCCTGTTTCTTCCTCTCCCACTCCCCCTGCCTGCGTTCCCTCTCTCACTGGCTGTTTCTCTGTCAAATAAATAAATAAAATCTTTAAAAAATAAATAAATAAATAAAAATAAAGGTCTGCATTTTATTCCAAGTGTGAGAAGGAGCCACTTCAGATATTCAGACAGGGGAATGACAAGGTCCCATGGCCACTTTAAACAGGTAACTGTGGTTTGAAATTTTTAAAGGATCACATGGCAGCAAACCGAAATCCATTGGCCAAGGGACACACAGCCACTGAACTTCTGGTCTCTCTGTCTCTCAAGCCCAGAGCCCCAAAGTGTCAGAGACATGGCCTCTCATCACAACACCTACTCCTTCTAGACAGCTCTTTGTCCATCACTGGGCCCAAGGCTCTAACGCTGTTATCCTGTGAAGGAGATGCAGGAGAGAGGTTCAAGCAGCCCCATTTACAGATGACGAACACGAAATTCTGAGAGTTTAAGCAAATCTCTTGGGGTCACAGCCCAGGAAGCCCTGGAGGTCCCATGCCCACCCTTCTGCTCCCAGATGCAGCTGCTGTGGGTCCATCACTCAATTCCACGTGCTTCCATAATCACTGAAGCTAACGTATGCTGTTGGGGGTAAGTACATCCCACTGAGAACTAACACAGGCTCACCGCACCCATGCCCCTTTTTATGGAAAAGCACCTCCCTTGTCTGTGATTCGGACACACCAGTGATGGAATTAGAAGGAACCAGGGCTGGGGCGCCTGGGGGGCTCAGTCGTTAAGCGTCATGATCCCGGGGTCCTGGGATCGAGACCCGCATCAGGTTCCCTTCTCAGCAGGACACCTGCTTCTTCCTCTCCCACTCCCCCTGCTTGTGTTCCCGCTCTCGCTGGCTGTCTCTCTCTCTGTGTCAAATAAATAAATAAATAAATAAATAAATAAATAAATAAATAAATAATCTTGGGGGGGAAAAAAAGAAGGAACCAGGGTTTATACAGGTTCCAAATTAAATTAAATTAAATTTATTTAAATTAAATACAGGGAAAAAAAGAAGGAACCAGGGTTTATACAGGTTCCAAATTAAATTAAATTAAATTTATTTAAATTAAATACAGGACACCCAAATTAAATACAGGACACCCAGTTAAATGAATTTCAGATAAACCACGAATAAGTGGGGTTTTTTTTAATGTAAGTCTGTCCCAAATATGCATGGAACACACTTATACTAAAAAATTATTTATTGTTTATCTGAAAGCCAAATTGAGCTGGCCGTCCTGTATATTTATTTGATAAACCTGAGGAGCTTAATTCTGTCAACACGGAACTTCTTCTATTTGTTCTTCTCCCCAGAAAGAAACTCTAAAAAAAAATAATAATGAGCAAGAATTTTTTTTTCTTTTTTAGACGCTAAACTGGCTTCTACTAGGTTTGCTGAGGGAAGGGCCGCACCTCCTTGCCAGCCCCTACCCTCACCTTTGTCCTTCCATCCTTCAAGCAGCGAAATTAGGGCTTCAGCAAATACTGTAAAAATCAGGATATAAATGCCTTTTTGAATAATAGGCAATCAAAACAAATAAATCCACCCCCTGCGTGGTTGGTTTTCCTTTCTGTTTACTGCATCTTTTACTTAAATGAAGGCTGTAATGATACACTGGCTATTCTTGTCATTTTTGCTCCGTTTGATGCTTCACGATGTGCTCCTTATAAATGGCATTAAGAAAAACATTCCTTGTCTGTCATGAGTGCCCCGAGGCACCAGCAACCTTGCTCAGCCCTCAAAAGTAATTAAAGACAATCAGCCAAAAATGCAAGGGGTCTGTGGGACCCCAGATTCCAAACTCCACCTACTTACAGCGGGAGCCAAACTCCTGCAAAGAGGAGCTATTTACATTTAACTCTTTGGTGTGTAGCTGCTGGGAGATGCTCCAGCCCACCCCAGCCGGCTGCGGATGTGAGCACCTAAGAACTCAGGCACAGAACTAACGCAGAGCTTCCTTTTGGGAGACAGGAAAAAAGATTAAAAAATGCATAAAAAATAAAAAGCGAGCACCCAGCCCTGAACGCCAGAACCCCTTTCCCCCTGGCTGTTTTCAGATTATTTATCTCCAGCTCCTTACAGGCAACCACGAAGAGAAAATGAACATAGGGACGGCGTGGAAGTTTTCGGAAACCAGCACGAGCGGTATTTTTCTGAAACAAGTGAAATGAGATGAAGGGACCGCGGCAGCAGAATCAACACTTGAAAATATTTTTCCTGCCTGAGAGTCTTTCCGAAGTTCCAAACACAAATCATCTTCCACATTTCTGTCGCTCTCCAAAACCAGGGCCGAGGATTATTTTCTTTGGGGTGAAAGGAGCTGTCGCTCCCGAGAAGAAAAACTAAGTGGAAAACCGTGTTTTGACAGAAAATGCTGCTGGTTGGTCTGGGCACACAAAATTGGGGGGAGCGAGGCGCCAACAGTTCCAAGGGCCCCCCTCCTTGGGCGTGCATCTAAAAGGAAGCAAAATGCAGGGAGGCCAGTAAGGCATGAAAAGGTCCAGTGGTCTCTGAGCAGGTGGATAAGCTGAAATCAGGCCGAAAGAGGATGCTTCATTCGGGCTCTTTGCAGGGGGTTCGCGAGCTGCTGGCAGACCAGGAACTGAGGGAGAGTCCTGGGTCGTGGACGAGAGCCCCGCCCCCATATCTCTTTGCTTATCAAAGGATATGCGGTTTTGTTTCTTTCCAATGCAAGCTGCCCGGTCTATTAGTTGGGCATGGTGGGGGTGGGAGGGGACCGGGATCTTCTGGAAGCTTTGGAGGAAGCTGGTCAAGTCGGGGAATATGGAGATGCATGTGTGACCGAATACGCCTGAACAGGAGCGTCATTCCCGGAGCCTCGGTCCCGCCCGGGTTTGACCTCCCAGCGCAGCCCGGTGGTGCTCCTGCTGCTGGGGTCCCAGGGAACTCTTGGCCGGAAGGTAGAGTGAAGGCTGGCGACAGGGTGACGCCAGCCAGAGGATGGGCCGCACCCCCAACAAGGACACAGGCCCTCCCCCATTCATGCAGGGTAAACACAGCCTACAGACAGGTTCTCCTTTCCCCTCACAGGGGAGAAATTCCTTGGGGTCAACATTCCCTGGAAAATTTCTAAGCCCCAGCTCACTGGGGGATTGAAGCCCATCACTTCATCCTCCCTTGGAGACTGGATTCTGTTCTAAAGTCCCATAGGCTATTTATTATCAGAAATATCATTTAGACAACTGACAGAAATCAAAAAAGGTGACAAGACACTAAGTGGGCCAAGGCATGGGGAAACAGGTCCTCTCAGACCTGACTTCTGGGAGTGCCAACGAGAAGGATTCTTTGGAGGGCAATTTGGCAAGCGCTCTCAAGTCTTTGAAGGCACATATCTTCTAGTGCAGCATTTCCATTGCTAGGAATTTAACTACAGATGTGGTTTCCCTCTGTGATAAGAATATTGTCTGTACTAACAAAAGACTGAGCCTAACCTAAGCGTCCATGAGCGGGGGATTGGTTAGACTGGTTCGCTCACACAGGGGACACAGATCCTGTAAGTGAAAAGAACAGAGTATACGGTATGTTAATTTCCTGTGCCAAGCGGGACAGGCATCTATGCAGGTTTCTATGCAAAGAACATCAGGGGACGGAAATGCAGAAAGGGGTAGGAGCCTTGCCTCTAGGGAGAGAAAGCTGGAAAACAGGCAGTGGGGGTGGGGAGCAGATGAGGCAGGAGAGAAGCTTTTCACTGTCCTGTTTGGAATGAAATGTTTACTATGTACATATAGTGTTTTATTACAATTGAATTGAATTTTAAAATGCTTCAATACCACTTAATTCCACTTTTGTCTTCTGTCTGATGATAAATCGATCCCGCAGACCAAATGTAACTTGGGTATCAGGTGGGGAGCAGCAAGGGCCGAAGAAGACGCTGCATTTTATTATGCTTGGCAATTCCATCTCATCCGTTACATGATGTCATTCGCTGTCATTTGCTGTCCCCAGTGTCGTTTCTAAGTCTGGCTTTGGGACCTCAAGGTAATCTGCTGTTCAGCTCAACTGTGAAAGCGTTCTGACTCCAGGGAAGGCATCAAAGATGAAATCATTCCAATTGTTGGCTATTAAAAAAGGGCTTTTCTGAGTGAAGAAAAGTGCAAATAAAGATCAGGGACAGCCCCTTCCCTAGAGTGACTCCCCCTCAATTTGTGCTGAGGAAAAGGCAGTTTCTGGGTTAGAAAGAATGAGAGAGTTTAAATGTTTGCTGTAAGAATGAGGACAGGAACAGCTAGGTACACTTAATGCGTATTCATACGTGATCAAGACTAGATTGCCCAGGATTGATTCCAGCTCTAAATATAGAATATATAAGAGAACTGACATCCTGTACCCTTGAAAAAATAATTATTCATTTTAAGGAGATAATTGGAAGAGTGTACAAAATGGAATGTACAAATATATTCACAACAATATTGTTTCAAAGAGGAAAGATGGAAACAGCCTAGATGTTCATCAGCAGGGGGCTGCTTGTGCAAATAGGGGTAAATCATGCGGTGGGTGGTGGGCAGCCATTTAATAGGAGAATGTACATCAATATTTACTGATATGGAAAAATGTCAGTGATGCTAGGTTTACTCCACTTGTAAAACATCACATACCCTACGATCCCTCTGCTGTAAAAGCGGGGACACATGCTCTGTGATGTTGCCTATACACTCTTACAGAGGGAACAGACACACGCAAGTTTGGAATGAGGATGGAAGGATTCACACATACTTTTTTTTTACCCTGTCAGTAAGATTCAAGTTTTCTAGAAAGAGTGATTTTTTTTTTTAAGTGCAAGAGAAAGGAGGAAAAAGAAATATGCCAGGCTGTTGGGATTGCTTGCCTAGAGGAAGTGGGGGTCCCTGGTAGGAGGAAGGTAAAAAAGGCAACTTGGAACTTTTTCTGTACACAGGTCTGTGTGTATTCCTTTCTTCATTCATTCGTTCCAGCAGTAGTTACTGAGTGCTGGAAAGACCCAGATTAAGCTCTGTATAAATCCTAGAGGCTGCAAAGATCAGGATTCCCACGTATGCAAAATAATTCACAATGAGCACATTTACCGCGAGTCCCGATGGAGGCGGGAGAGCGTTCGGGGAAACCTATGAAATTGCCAGCTTCCTAGGTGGAAAGTGGTCGGATACCCGCACGGTCATGTGGTTTAACATAAGCCATTGAGCGAGCATTCTTTTGAAATCGCAAATATCCACTTCTTCTTTCCTCTCCCCCACCCCCTCCTCCAAAATACTCGGGGTGGGGCTGCTTTGCTGGGGCTCTTGGCAGGAGCCGCGTCTGCTTACGGGGAAACGCACAAGCGTGGGAGCTGAGCCAAGCGCTGGGCTGTGGGACTTGTTGGATGATTACTCTCGTAATTAAGAGAGCCGATTTGGGGGAAAATGGAAAACCACCCTGCCCCTCCCCCCACCCACCCCGGCCGGCATCACTCCCTCCCCGCCCCCCCCACCCCCGCCACCGCCGGCCGCCGCCCGGGGAGACTCGCGGCCACCACTCCCACCCCGGCGCGCGGCCGCCCACTCCGCGTGGACGCGCGCGGGCTCGGGGCGGGGGTCCCCCGACTGGCCGCGCGGTCCATCTGCCCGGCGAGGGCCCGGGTCCCGCCAGCCCCTGACCTGCAATCTGTCACTCTCCCGGCTGAAAGGCGGCCGCGGAAAAGCGCGCCTCCCGCTCCGCCTATTGAGAGCGTGAATGCAAAGTGGTCCAAGTTGACCCGCCGCCAGTCTCCGCGGCTCCAAGTCGGCGAGGCACCCTACAGTTTACACAGCCCGGCTCAATGCAGCCTCCAGGCGCCCATTCAGGCGGGCCTGCATGCAAAAGAGCCGGCCATTAGATCATCGTAATTATCCCATTGACATCGCCCGGGGCCCCCGTGGGGGCCGGGAGCCCATCAAACGCGTCTCTAATGAGGCGCTGCGGGCCTTTGTGCGCGCCGCGCCCCCTCGCCCGCCGCCGGCCGGGCCGCAGACAGGCGGCCCCTTTCAGGCGCATTCAGCGCCCTGACCCCCGACCCCCAGGGTTATGACATCAGCAGCCCTGATCTGTGATCATTTTTATTGGCACACACTCAACGCTTGTTTCCTGTGTTTAACTCCGGCCCCCCCAGCGCACCCCTCCGCTCGGGGCTGGACTTATTGGGATCTAATGGGCATATGTCCCGCACCACAAAATGCGCCGCTAGCGTTCTCACAAGGGCCGGGCCATTATGCCCGCGACGACAACCGGGGACTCATTATCTAGGTGCAGGGACCCGCTAATCGCCGCCACGCCGAACAATCCCAAGCAGATGTGCGCACTTTATGAGTTTTAATTAAAATGTTCTACTTATTTTTATCAATGCACTTTTTCCCCTAAAATTAAAAAGATGTTACTTCCTCGTAGTGTTTTGCAAATTACGCCTTCACAAGGGTGATTAAGAGACGCTTATTTGGAACTAATCGGGTTTTTCCCCCCTCGGTCCTTTTAACGTGCTGCTGCTAAATTATTTTTTTTTTAAGAATTAATTAAACTGGAGGTTTAAAAAGATTCTGTTTTCTTATGTCACAACAACTCCATATAGCCGGGGACTGTGCGCGCTTCCTCCTTCTGATGCAAAAGATGGCAGTTTACACAAATTCCTTACTTTCAAACGTGGTTTGACAGAAAAACTCGACTTAGCGTTTTTTCAGTCCGGTGTCTGTTTCCCTAGTATTTTCAGTGTCCGTTTTTCTCCAAACTGTTTGACTCACTGAAGGACATTATTGTTGCTTCTTGACTCCGAGTTTATGAAAGATCCACTTTAAACAGAGAAGCTCGGGCTTTTTAAAGTATAAACTCGATACTCTCCCCCAAAACTTCTTCAGCACATATGGTTTTTAATGTAATTTTGTTTAACCACAACCATAATTTAATTTGCCATAAAACTGAAATGAAAGGCATTACAAACGAGCCTTTGACTTGAGTGTCAGTTAAAATAACCATTTGCGGAGAGGCCAGAACTTAAAGAAAATGGCATCATTTCATTGCAAATAGGCACCAGAATTCGAAAGAAAAAAGAATTTCCTTTTTTGAAAGTAGGCATCTATGATCGCAAAACCTTAGCCTTCATACGAAATTGTATCACGACTCCAGGGGTATTGTCCTTGTGTCAAAACACTTTTGGCCCCGAGTAAAAAAATAATTAACTTTCAGGAAGACAACTCAACCAGGAGAATGTGAAGTACGCTCTAAAAGTCATGGACCACAATTTCCAGTTGTTAGATATCAGCAACAGTAATTGCCGAACGTGAAAAGTAAGGAATAAGAAATAGCAGACTTCTCATTACAACTCCTCCCAAAAAGAATTTCAAAAAACAGCTTCAGATGATGTCTCCATTCACAGGATTCTTGGGTTCTAGTATGAGGTATCTCTCTCTCTCTCCCTTTGGCGGCCACACAAATTTCTCAACCTTCTAATTAAGATTTGGTTTAAGTCCTGTGAATTATGCAGAGTCCTCAACTTACTACACAACCGGAGATCTTGCAAGCTACCACACTACAGAGGGTTTCAAATATAAGCGGCCTCTACGTCCATCTTGAAGCACTCCTGATTTTTCCAGAAGTTTCTCTCTTGTGAGAAGGTCTCTCTCTTGTCTCTCTAGGTCTCCATTTATAGTCAGTTCAAACGGATGCAGAATGTCACCCTGCGCCCCCCCCATGTGAAGACCTCTCTCTCAGGGCTTGCTAAAATAGACAACAACGGCCAAGGCCCAAGTGAATGACATTAGATAAACTTTAAATCTTTACGATTTATTTATTTATTAGAGAGAGAGAGAGTGTGTGTGTGTGCATGTGAATGAAGGACCTGGAGAGAGACTCTCAAGGAGACTCCCCACAAAGCACAGAGCCGGTCCTGGGGACCCCATCCCATGACCCATGAGATGATGACCTGGGCCGAAACCAAGACTCCAACATTCAACCAACTGAGCCACCCAGGGGCCCAACATTAGATAATTTTAAAGCATGCACACAGACACACACGCACAACCCCATAGACACACAACCACACACAGAGACACATAGACACACAACCCCACACACACAGACACACCCCCCCAGACAAATACACACACACCCCAATTCTGCTTTCACCATCACAACTCACAACAAATAATGAGTATTCTTGTCCTTCAGCACCCGACCTAAATTTTCATTAGCAGCGACTGCAAATCCCTCACCGAATCCCACTGGAGGGGTGAGCGCTGGCACGACCAGAGCCTTAGACTCCCTAGAATTCCTAACTTTTCATCCCACAACCAGGTGAGGAGAGTAATCAATTTCAGCCATTAAAAACACCACTGGAGCTTCCAAAAATATAACCACTGGAGATGCCCCAAGTCAGCCCTGCCCTTTTGCAGATTGGTGTGGCCGTCACCCAGGCGACTTGGCCCAGGACTTCAAGGAGATGTCGTCACATCTCCTTTATCAGAGGATCGAGGATTAAAGGCAGTTGAAATGGAAACCGTGTGCCTTTCCATGATTAGGGTTATACAAAGTCCGCAGGCATATTGGAGCTGTTAGAAATGCAGCCTCGGAACCGTAAATATTTAGCCATCCAAATCCCTAGGCAGGGTCTTCAGAGCACAGGTTTGAGCCGCGGCACTCGGAGCTGAGCGGGGTCCCTCGAGCACCTCACCTGCTCTCTCCCAGACAAAGGGTGCTCAGGCTGAAGCCTGGGAGATGCTGTCGAAGGCCCCGGCCACCAGAAACACAGCATGAGCCACAAATGGGAGCCATATGTGCGATTTTAAATTTCCTAATAGCCACGTTAAAAAAAGCAAAAAGAGCCAGGTGAAATTGATTTGAATAATGTATTTCATTTAATCCAATGTATCCAAAATATTATCATTTCAACATGTCGCCGATATGAAAACTTATTAATGGTATATTTTACATTCTCTCTTTGGTACTAAGCCTTTGAAATCAGTTTGACACTCACAGAACATCTCAATTAGGACTGGCCGCATTTCACAGGCTCAGGTGCCACATGGGGCCAGTGCTGTGGTTGCCGGAGTGGACAGCGCCCTGCAGGGGAGTGAGAGGCTGAGCTCGGGGATGTCACTGCCTGGGTTTCAGCCCTGGCTCAGCCACTTCCCTGCTGAGCAAGCTGCTTGGGCTTTCTGAGGCTGCTTCCTCATCTGCTAAATGTGTGTGTGGATGGGAAGGGGGTGGTGAAAAGCACGGTGTGGACCTCATCGTGTTGATGTGAGGACTAAAGCAGAGATTCCGCGTGAGGTCCTTAGAACAGTGCCTGACACCGTTCCCATCCAGTCCTCAATAAATTCTGCATCTCCAACGAGCATTTAGTGAGCAAGGATCTGCTTCTCGATGTTAGGAACATAGCCAAAGGCAAAACAGATACAATCCCTGCCTTCACAGAGCTGGGATGTGAAGACAGCATGAGATGACAGACAATTAAAAACAAAATCACGTATCAGGTGTTGATATGGATACAAAGGTGTTGTTCTTCTACGTAGTTGGACCCGGGAAGGCCTCCTGAAAAGGTGATACCTAAGGCATGGAGACATCAAGGAGGCCAGGTTACTGGGTACATGGTCATCAGAAGGAAGGGTATTTTAGGCAGAGAGAAGGGCAATGCAAAGGCCCTGAGGCAGGAGCACGCGGAGTGTGCAGGAGAAGCAGCTGGGAGGCCAGTGTGGCTAGAGCACAGAGAGAGAGACGGAGAGAGGAGTAGGGGGTGAGGTCAGAGAACAGTCCAGAGGCTGGATTCCATGAGTACTTGTCGGCCATGGTAACAGTTCTGACTTCAACTCAGTTTGAAATCAGGGAATCATTGGAAGGCTCTGAGCAAAGAAATGGCTTGACCTGACTTGAGTTTTAAAGGAATCCCTCTGTTGTCCTATGGGCAAGAGGTGGCAAGAGGACAGGGGACACAGCAAGACCAGCGAGGGCCTCTGGCAAGGATCCAGCTGGGAGACGATGGTGGTTCGGACGAGGAGAGTATCCATGAAGGGCGTTCGTTGAAGGCAGAGCCAACACAGTTTTCTGATGGGTTGGGTGTAAGGTGGGAATGAGCATCGGAGGTGGAAACAAGGACGGTGCCTCCAACCACTGGGTCATGGAATTACCAGTTCGTTGACGTGGGAGGACTTGCCATGAGTTCTCCACGTACCAGGGGCTCTGCCCAGTGTTTTCTATGTGGATTTTGTGTCCCGGCAGCAAAGGTCTATGGCTGGCGTTGTGATTGTTCCCATTTTACAGAGCAGATAACTGAGGATTGGGGTGATGAGACCACCCCACGCCCAGCTGCACTCACTGAGTTCCAGCACTGGCTGTTGTTCTCTCCAGGGGCCCACCTCCACAGCCTACCAGCTCTCCTGTCCTCCCCAGCATCTTAGCAGAGGTGAGGACTGGAAGCTCAACCCCCCACCCCCACCCGGGCTGATGGCACAGGAGGCTGCTGGGGCAAGAATCATCCTTTCCCCTGGAGCCTTCAAACTTCCAAGCATGGGTCACCCAGTCTTGCCTGAGAGATTCTGAAGCTATCTGCTTGGTCCTCGAGGAGGATGCTCCTTCTCCTCCAGGAGATGAGAGACACCCATGGCTGGAGTCACTCCTTTCGTGTGCCACCACGCACTCTTCACAGCGAGGAGCCAGCCTGTGCGAGACGTGCCTGTGGGGGCCAATGTGGCAGGCTGAGGAATGGCTTCCAAATCCCTGAGACCTGTAACTGCGACCTTGCGTAGACAGAGGAACTTAGCAGATGGGATTGAGTAAAGGATCTTGAGATGAGGATGTTATCCTGAATTAGAGCCCCGGGCCCCACGCACAAGCACAAGTGTCCTTACTGGAGAAGGGCGGAGGGGTCTGACTACACGGAAGAGGGCAAGCAAGATGCTGCGTTGTTGGCTTGGACTAGGGAGCAGGGAACCATGAGCCAAAGAACGTTGCTCCGGAGGCCAGAAAAGCCAAGGAAGTGGATTCTTCCCCAGGGCCTCCAGAGAGAGCACAGCCCTGGAGACACTTGGATTTTAGTCCTGTGAGACCTGTTTTGGATTTCTGACACCCAAAAATGTGAGAGAATCAATTCCTGTTGTTTTACACCACCAAGGTTGTGGTCATTTGTGACGCTAACACGTCCTCCCCCAAACCTTCCCACGATGACTGGGGGGGCGGGTAAGTACGCAGGGTCTGGGTACTTACCCCTCCCCGCTGACAGCCCCACAACCTTGGGCAAGTGAAGTCACAGGGACAGGACTAGACAGGACCTCTGAGGATCCGACAGGAGCCAGACCCTCTCCCCAAAATGTGCACGCCCTCAGGACCTTTCTCTGTGGTTCCAGGACTCTCGGTGGCCTTCTTGGAGGGAGAGACAGACCAGACCCCCTTCATTTTCTGAGGCTCCCAGTATATTAAGAAATATGATAACAGGGGCGCCTGAGTGTCTCAGTCGGTTGAGTGTCTGACTCTCGGTTTCAGCTCAGGTCATGATCTCGGAGTCATGAGATCAAGCCCCACATCAGGCTCCGTGCTCAGTGTGGGGTCTGCTTGAGATTCTTTCCCCCTCCTTTCCCTCCCCCTCTGCTCCTTTCCCCTCCCCACCTCATGCTCTCTCTAACATAAAACACATAAATCACATCTTTTTGAAAAAAGAAATAAGATCACAAAAACTGTGTGGCATATTGTCAATGTGTATGATTTAAAGGGATTAGCAGATGCCACCCCAAAATATGCTTCTTTGGCATATTGACATATTGATTATTTTGAGCTGAAGGAAGTTGAGAAGCAGCAGGTATAGTAGGGCTTTCCGACTTCATCCTTTCCACCTCAGATCAGGGCACGAGTTTCCCAGGGGAAAGGTACGCTCCTTGCACCAGGGAGAGAAGCACGTCCTTATCACTGGAAATGGGGAATCAACATTGAGATAAATCTGTACAAACATACCTACTCAGATAACTTTTACCTTTCATTAGTTTCTCCATGTATTTCCTGGTCACTTCCCCATGATTTACTGCTTCCACCCCAAACCGCTTTTCCTTTGTCTCATCATGTCTCTACAATCTATCGCTCTTTGTTAAAATAGTATATAAGCCCCGAGGCCTATCCATTTTTTTGAGTCTTCATCTCATATATATGAGGTCTCCAGGCACACATAAAAATAGCAACATCAAATAAAATGTGCATGCTTTTCTCATTCATTTGTCGTTGTCAGTTTAATTCCCAGTCCTCAGGCACAGAACCTAAGAGGGTAGAGGGAAAGTTCTCCTCTCCTCCACATTTAACAAAGCCATTCTCTTAACACTCAAATTACAATGTGATATAATTGCATTATGTATGAGATAATTGTGGGATCTATAAAAATAATATTTTGTGGTACCCTACAGGCAGAGTAAAGAATGGTCTGGGCCACAAGACAAGAGACGTGAGGGTTTAAAATCTTGTCTTCTCGCCAACCCTGTGAGGGTTCTGGGGCTGTGTGTACAATATCAGAAGTGACATCCAACATCCATGTCCCAGGCCTTCCATGAGGGTGTGGTCCTGTGCCGAGCACTGAGGGCTGCTACTGGCTTGGCCCCCTAAAGCCCACACAAGGACCACCAAGGCACTCCCGCACCCAAGGTTGTGGCCAAGCGTGCACACGCGTGTGATTGCAGTGGCTGGCCAGTATTAAGGGAGTCACAGTCGTGGACACACAGGGACCATTCTTAGCCCAACATGGTCAAAGCTGAAGAAGGAGGGGAGGGAAGACACGTGGGGCTGTAGTGGGGGAACAAGATGGGAATGGCATCCTCGCCTTCCATGAAAGGAGGTCTGGGGACCGTGTTCAAAAGTGAAGCTGAACGAAGAAGCAGTTTCGTTCGCTAGGTTACAGTGTGGCCCTCAGCAGCAAGCTGCAGACCGAATCCAATGAGTTTGTTCTGGGGGATGTGGATAGGGGTTGGGGAAGGTGGAAAGGAGAGCTTGTGTTGCTAATTTTGAGAAATTCTGACTTTGAGGATTGTGTGCCTGTATTTTTTATTTAGAAGATCTATAAATTAAATGAAATTGTAATGGGGGAAAAATGTCAGAGGGAAATAAAATAAACCAAGCTGGAAGACTAAAAAATGAAAAACAGGCAGCAGGCGGCTGGTGCTGGGGGTGGGACGGGAGACAGAAGGGGGATCCCAGGGAGGGGAGATTCTGGGGAGCGGGGGACCCCAGGAAGAGAGGATCTTGAAGAACGAGGTGTTGGGAAGGGGAGGATGGGGAGAGAGATTTATCGGACCAAATGGAGGTGGGGCCATGGGGACAAGAGTTTTCAGAGCTTTGGTGCTTTCTCCAGGTGCTTGAGGCCAGACCATCAAAGCAAGGAGAGGGGCTGTCCTGTTATCCAGCCGAGGGTCACGTTCCTGCCAGAAGCAGGAGGAACACAAAGGGAGGAGTAGAGCCAGGGAAACTGGTTTGTTCAGGTTTGTACCAGTGGAATCCAGGGGTGGGGAGTATAATAAAAATAAGAATAAAGGGGTGCCTGGGGGGCTCAGTCCGCTAATCATCTGCCTTCAGCTCAGGTCATGATCTTGGGGTCCTGAGATCGAGCCCTGCATCGAGCCCTGCATCAGGCTCCCTGCTCAGTGGGGAGTCTGCTTCTCCTTTTTCCTCTGTCCCCCCACCGCGTGCGCACTCCCTCTCTCTCTCTCAAATAAATAAATAAAATCTTTTTTTTTTTTAATAAGAATAAGGATAGTTGACAGGACCTCTGGCTGGCCTGCAATGGCCTTCATTTTGACATATCTTGGTTTGTCCAGTCCTCGTAGCAGGTAGGGTGGGTAGGGAGTCAGAAACATCATAACCCTGTCGGGCGGATAACGTGCAAAAGTACTTCCCTTTTACTGCGCTCCCTTTATACGCCAGGCACTGGGCCAGATGTTCCACGTTAATTATCTTTCTGAAATAGGGCTGACACCGTTAGCAAATAAAAATGCATCATGTGGGACTTGCTTCCGCAAAAAAATTTATGCATCGTTGATCGGAAATCCAAGTTTAACTGGCCTTTGTCCTGTATTTTATTTGGCAACTCTATCCTGAACCCTCACAACTAATCGCTACACTTAGCACCCCATTTCCAAAGGCTCTGAGCCTCAGAGAAGTTGAGTAACTTACCCAAAGCCACACAGTGAGGAGGCGGTGGAGTTGAGACCTGTCTCCAGTCTGGGCTTGTCCCCACTAGTATCTCCTTTAACGAGCCCTGCTTTCCCGATCTGGGAAAGCACAGCAGCGTATCCCAACCGCCACGTGGCTGAGCACCTGCTAGGCATCAAGCAGGGCTGCCGAGAACTTTCCGAACAGTCTCCCGCAAACCCGTGTGAGGTATTGTTCCATCCGTGTGACTGGAGACGCTAGGTTGGGGCTGCAGCTGCTTATATAGATAAGCCTAGAATCTTCTGGAACAATACATAGGAAGCTGACCCAGTGTTTGACCCAGAGGAAGGACAAGAGACTTAAGATTTTTGCTCCACATCAGGGATGGCAAAATTATCCAAATAATTGAGGACTCTTGAGTAATAATGTGGAGAGGCTAAGTTTGCTTCCAAAACACAGTATTGTCGAAAGCAGGGAGTGGCAACACTCAGCCACTCGGGCCAAATCCTGCGGATTGTCTGTTTTCCTAAATAAAATTTTTTGCGGGCACAGCAGCCCACTCAGTGAATCCTGACCAGAGCTGCTTTTGCGTGTCGTCTCTCTGGCCCTTTACAGAGAAAGTTTCACGCCATCTGCTCTTGTCCTGTGTGCCGCTTGACTACTTTCCATAGCTACATTAGCTTTTCATTGGGCAAAAAAGAAGAAGAAGAAGAAGAAGAAGAAGAAGAAGAAGGAGAAGAAGGAGAAGGAGAAGGAGAAGGAGAAGAAGGAGAAGAAGGAGAAGAAGGAGAAGAAGGAGAAGAAGGAGAAGAAGGAGAAGAAGGAGAAGAAGGAGAAGAAGGAGAAGAAGGAGAAGAAGGAGAAGAAGGAGAAGAAGGAGAAGAAGGAGAAGAAGGAGAAGAAGGAGAAGAAGGAGAAGAAGGAGAAGAAGGAGAAGAAGGAGAAGAAGGAGAAGAAGGAGAAGAAGGAGAAGAAGGAGAAGGAGAAGGAGAAGGAGAAGGAGAAGGAGAAGGAGAGGAAGGGAGGGGCGCCTGAATGGCTCAGTTGGCTGGGCTTCTGACTCCTGGTTTTGGCTCAGGTCATGATCTCAGGGTTGTGGTGTTGAGCTCTTATTGGGCTCCCTGCTCAGCAGGGAATCTGCTGGAGATTTCTTTCCCCTCCTCCCTCTCCCTCCCACTCTGCTCCTCCCCTCCCTGCCATGCTCTCGCTCTCTCTCTCAAATAAATAAATAAATACATATTAAAGGAAAAGAAAAGAAGGGAATAGGTTTTCATTTGGCTTTGACTTCATTTCCACAATGTGTTAATGAACGATCTTTCCTCACCTTGGTGGTCCGGGTGGGCTGCAGACGGCAATGGTCGGGGGCAGGATCTCAGGTCCCTCGAGTGCCTCTCAGGATGGCTCATCTGAGCTCCCCACCAGGAAGAACGTAATGCTATAGGGACCCTCAAATGCCAGGGGGACCCTCGGCAAGAATTTCTTGGGGACTTACATTGATGGTTGTTTTTGGTTTTGTTTTTGCTGTGCTGTCAGCCCGTGTGCCCTGTGGATCACAGAACCAGCGGGCGTCCTCTCCCGGACTGGCTGGTTACCTACAGCTAAATTTGCTCAGCACTGGTCTCCGGTAAATGCGATTCTATGCTACAGGTATTAGTTCCCAGCACTGCTGTAAGAAGTTACCACAAACGGAGTAGCTTAAAACAACACAAGTTTATTATTGTGAAAGGTTCTGGAGGTCAGAAGGCAACATCCATGTCAGCGGGCTACAGTCAAGAAGCTGGTGGGTCTGCATCTTTTCTGGAGAAACAGGCTGAAGGGAGCACGTGAGGAGCCCAGGGCAGCTGTGAGGTCCTGAGGGGGACTGGCCTGTCGCCTCCTGGCTGTGTGACCCAGGCGCGGATCACTCGGTGCCCTTGGACCCGAGTGTCTCCGTGTGTAGAATGGAGATCATCACAGCCCCCTTCACAGCGTTGGGAGGACTGAACACGGGGGTGGGGGGGTGCCCGGAACTAAATCTGGCAAACACAGGTATACACAGGGCTGGCCAAGAATTTCCACAGCCTTTGTCAAAAAGTATCAAGAATTAGGGGCACCTGGGTGGCTCAGTCATTGGGTGTCTGTCTTCGGCTCGGGGCGTGATCCCAGGACCCTGGGATCGAGCCCCACATTGGGCTCCCTGCTCCGCTGGGAGCCTGCTTCTTCCTCTCCCACTCCCCCCGCTTGTGTTCCCTCCCTCACTGGCTGTCTCTCTCTCTGTCAAATAATTAAATAAAATCTTTTTTTAAAAAAAGTATCAAGAATAAAAAACATACATAGAAAGAGAGAATTTCAAGAGAGCGATAGTAGAGAATTAAACCAGACACGCAGCCCTTCTCAGCGTGGAGCCCACGGGCCCGCGCAGGTCATACACCCGTGATCAGAGAAAAAGGATGAGCCCCAGGAAAGTGCAGATGTAAATCCTCCCCCCTTCCCTGGCTCTGGGCCTGCCAGGGAGGGTCCTCTGCCGGCTGGTGGGCATCAGAGCCAAATCCTGAGGCTCCAGGAGGCCCCTTTTCCAACCACGCAGCTCCCTGTGCGCACGAGGCCGCAGATGAAGCTGTCCGGGCAGAGCCCAGGAGCCTAGCTTCCTGCTCAGCCCCCGCTGAGATCTGGAGCAGGAGCGCCCAGCTCCCTGAGTCCCGCACCCTCACCTAGGAAGTGGGGGACCGGTCATTCGTCGCTCGCATCACAAACTCTGCCTGTGAGCCGGGCGCGTCTGGGCTGTTCCAGCAGGAAACAAGACAGCCTGGCCTCGTGGCCTTTACAGTCGGGCATGGACAATAAACAAGTACACAAACGTGGGGGCCCCGTGGACGAGTGTGCGGTGCCGCGCAGACGGTGAGACCGCAAACGTGATGGTGTGCACTTAGGGGATGAAGGGACGGTCGGCTGGGGGCCCTCGGAAGCAGGGCCCGAGATGGGGACAGAGGGGAGCTGGGCTCATGGAGGAAGGTGCTCAGGAGGAGTGGCTGGGGGTAGGTAGGAGCTGAGCAAGGCTGTGGTCCTGTGGTCCCAGCCCCATCTCAGGGGCGCCCTGGAGCACAAGGAACCCCCCCTCCCCGAGCCCCATATCAGCCACTGCGGTGGTCCCGGTGGTCCCGGCAGGGTCGTGGTTGGGGCAGCAGAGCAGGACTCCCCAGGTGAGGCACCGCCCTTTGGCTGGGAATACTCCAGAGAAGGAGGTGACCGCGGGCTCTCAGCAGCCAGCAGCCAGTGGCCGGGCGCCAGAGACTGATGGCCAGTGAGGGGCCCTGAGGAGGTGACAGTTGAGCACAGACTGGGTGGCTCACAGAAGTACATGACAGAGGAGTGGCCCGTGCAAGTGCGAGGGCCCTGAGGAGGGAGGGATCTCGGTGCCTCAGAGCACCTGCCTGATGGCTTCATTTTATGAATAAAGTTTTACAGGCACACAGCCACGCCCATTTATTTGCATCCTTTTCCGTGGCTGCTGTAGCATCACGGAGGGCAGAGCTGCAGAGCTGCCACGGAGACCAGACAGCTGCAAAGTGGGGTGACCCACCATCCCCTTTTGCCTGGGACTGAAGGGGTTCCGCGCTAAAACCGCAAAGCCTCAAATATTTACGTTCCGGTTTTTACAGAAAAAGTTTGCCGACAGAAGGCAAGCCAATAGGGCTGGAGCGGAGTGGTAGGAGGTGAGGTGACCAAAACAGGCAGGGGCATGATGACAGGCCCTGGAGGGGCCTCCCCCAGCGTCATGAGGCACGGGCTCAGAGCCCACCCCAGACAGAGCGAGCCCTCCTGGTCTTGTCCTCTCTGCTGTGGTCATCGTCCCCTCCGTGTCTTGGCTGGCCACTGCCCGCAGATCCAAGAGCTGGCTGTCAGCTTGAATCCCGGCCGCGGGACGTGGGGTGCCGGCCAGAAACTGACTTTGGGGATCAGAATCCCTGAGTCTGCAAAATTTCACTAACCCTCTAAACAGGAGACAGAGCCTGTCAAAAACACCCAAGGATGAAGAGAGGAGGGGAGGGAGGGAGGTGCGCAAACGAGAAACCTCCCCCGCGGTCCATGACCAGGAGCCTTCCCCGGGACGCAGGGAAAGAGAGGAGGGGGCTGTCCGAGATGTCAGCGGTGTGAAAAATAAATATTGATGTTAATTCTCAGGAACAAGGTTTTGTTTTATTTACTTTTATCCAGAGCAGAACATTTTCAACATAAACTTGTCGTTCTGACCACCACAAAGCCAACAGCATTTTCCCACACATGGCCTAGCTTTTTTTTGTCTCTCTAAAAAGAAAATGGGAGGGTGAGCATGTGTGGCTCTTCTGCGTGTTTCTGGAAGGGCTGGTTTCAAACGAGGGCGCTGGCAGAGGCTGGTGGCTGTGTGGAATCTGGTTTGTGAGATCAGATGATTTTTTGAACCCTTAAATTCCTGGAGGGGCAAGAAAGGGAGAGAAGTGGGTTTCAGGAATCCGAAAGATCCGGGGGTGCGTGTCAAATAAAAATTAGAGGTAGAGAGGGAGGGACATACAGGATTAGCATAATAAACTGTCGACTTCTTTTGTTCACTCGTGCAACAAGGAATGAACACGCTGCTAGGCAATGGAAGGTTCCATAAAGCAGCTCCTTTGGGGACCATAAGGACAAATCCACCATGAATCGCATCTACCATTTCTTGCCTCCGTGATTGTAATAGACTGTTATTGACTCAAACTGGGCTTTTGTCTCTCCCACATGGTACTAGCCTTGGCTGGCACTTTTTAAAAAAAATGAATTATTTGCCAATAATAAAAATGGAACGAAGTTTGGAAGAGTGGGAAGACTCAGGAACTTCAGGCTTGCGTTCCCACAATGTAGCTGCGGCCGAGTGGTGGCCACTCCCTGCAGACCACTGTTCCCCAGTTGGGGATAATTTCACCCTCCAGGGGGCCTTGGCAGGATCTGGAAACATTTTTGGTCATCGCAGCTGGGGGGAGAGTGCTGCTGGCAGCCCGTGGGTAGAGGCCGGGGATGCTGCCCACACCCTGTGAAGCCCAGGTCAGTACATGAACTCCCCCAACAAAGAGGGTCCGGCTTCAAATGTTGGTGGAGCAGAAACTACAAAGTTCTGCGGTAGACAGGTGTGTATGTCCAGTTTGCCATAGTCCCCACCACTCCCTACTGTTGCCCAGAGAGGGAAGCCAAGTGTGAATTGCCTTTTGTCATCTTACCCACAGTCCCTGCGTGAGTTTTCCTTATTGTCCGGCCCCCACAGGATCCTGTCTTCAAAGGTATTCGTGCCTTTGATTTCCTGGCCAGCTCCTGTGTGTGCGCCCCCACTCTTCGCACTGCAGGAGGGTCCTCTTCCTATAACTTACATTGGACCTTAGTGAAAGCTTCATCGCTCGGGACAGCTTTCTCTCCATCACTGTTCCCTGCTGCTTTTGCCGAGGGCTGTTCAGCGTCTCCCACAGACACTTGTGGCCTTGTGAGGCTGTACCTTTGAAGGGAAGAGACAAGCCCTCCCCTCAACACATCAAGTGTAATCAAACCGGAGAAATCTCTCTACTTGTAAGGGGCTCATGGGATTAGACTGTACCCTACCTGATGATTTCCCAGCAGGTGCCCCTGCGGCCCCACTGGCCAGGATTGAGTCACATGGTTATAACCAGACTGCAGAGGAAGTTGGGAAAGGAGCCTCTGGCATTTTCAGCCTCCACCACAGCCTCTAAGGACTTGACAGGAAGGAGGAAGATGGAGGGAGGAGGCGGCTGGGGGAGGCACCGTGTTCGCAGGCAGGCTCTTCCCTTGCTCTTTGTTGAACTCTTCTTCAATTTGTAATGCAATGTCGACTCATTGACCGCTTTATTGTCCGTCTCCCCCCAAAGACTGGTCTTTCTCTGTGGAAGCTTCCTAGGGAGCAGTACCTGTCACTCAAGGACCTGGATATCCACCTCCCCCAAATGTAGGGGAAAGGACGCTGAAATGTTGGCGCTAACTTGTATCAGTTAGCCTTTGCCGCATAACAAACAATTCCAAACTCAGTGATGTGAGACAGCAAACATGTTTTTAAAACTTTTCATGATTCTTTTGGTTAGCTGAGAAGTCTTCTGGTCTGGGTGGACCTGGCAGTGGCTGGCTAGTCTAGAACGGCCTCCCTCACATGTCTGGGATCCTGTTGGAAATGGCTGGGCCTGTTCTCGGGTGCTTGTTCTCACGGCGACAGAAGGGCTTCTAGTAGGAGCAGGGAATGGCAAACCCAGTAGAGAAGCACTTTTCAGTCTTCTGCTTACATTATGTTTGCTAAAGTCCCATTGGCAAGTCATGTGGCTAACCCGAGATCCAAAGGATGGACAAATAAACATTGCTTCTTAAGGGGACAGGCTGTAAAATACTGTGGCCATTTTTTCCCCTCAGTGGAGTCTTTATTTAGCACAGATTTCTGTGGGGCAGAGCGTTGTTTCCTGGTAGCCAAGTGGTATTCACACAGGTGTCCACTCTCTACCTCATGCATGGAATGAAACACAGTCAAAAACAGGCAGACCACAACCACTCAAGCATCCGGCCCTGATGGAAACTGAGGACATGGAAATCTCCCATTCTTGGAGAATCACACTATAGGAACCAAGAATTCACAGGAAGCATTCATCCTGCTTCCCATCACTTCCCCTCCACTCAAGTTTTCCAGTTTGGGGAAAATCCATTTTATGCCCAAAAGTTTTCTCGTCTCAACATTCCGAAGTCACTATTGTTGACAACTAAACCAAACTTCTCACAAAATGCAACCATATTTATCTGTCAGAGAAAAGCCATCCTTTCAGACACCTTGACCACCTTTTCATCACAATCTGCAGGCATCTGTCAAAATGTACTGTACCTTATAAATATGTATAATGCCAGTTCTCATATTTTGTGCCAGGAGAGAGTATCAATGCTACAATTAATTAGTCTAATTTGCATTCAAGACTATACATAATTAATTTCTTCATTAAAAGCTTTCAACATTTCTTTGCAGAAAGTGCAAAAGATCATCGATGAGGTTTGAAGAAGCAATTAGTAATAAAATATGTCAATGCTGGGATGGGAGGATAGTAACAGGACAGCCCTATGCCATTCAAAGCCAGGATGATCTTGTGACTCGGAGACACTTGTTTTTCGTCATATCTGTTCCAGGTTGTCATTTTCAGGTAAAGACAATTCTTCCTGTTTATTCTTCCACCCCAAGCTGTTTTTCCCTTATGTGGGTGTCTACGAAGTGCCAGAGAAGAGCCTTAACCAGAGATACTGGACAGATAGGTGGTTCCTGGCCTATCCTTACCGGGTTCTGATGGGCGGGCTGCCAGAAAAATCAGGTATGCTCCTCCTCGTGTCACCACTATGATAACACTGATAAATAATAATAATAATAAACATTATTGGGTGCTCACTATTTCTCGGGCATTGCTGAAAGCTTTTTATGCATTATTTCATTTAATGCCCACAAAAGAACATTCTGAACTTGCTAGTATTATAAACCCCTATTGTATAAGTGAGGACGGGAATCGACATACTTCAGCCCATGGGCCAAATCCAGCCACGCTCATTCACTTACCGACAATGGCAGAGTCTGGAAGCTTTGAAAGAGAACGTGTGACCCACAAAGCTGAAAAGATTTCCTATTTGACTTTGTATGAGGTTCCTCTTGCCGCTATAATGAATGACCACACGCTCGGTGGCTTGAAACAGCACAAATGTATTGCCTTACGGTTCGAGAGGTCAGAAGGCTAACATGTGCCCCCACTGGACGATGAGGAAGGTGTTGACAGGGCTGTGTTCCTTCAGGAGGCTCCGGGGAGAATCTGGGTCTTTGCCTTTCCCAGGTTCTAGAGGCGCCTGCATTTCCTTGCTCGTGGCCCCTGCCTCCATCTGCAAAGCCAGCAATGGCAGGTCGAGTCTCTGCACACTGCACTCTCACATTCTTCTCCTGCCTCCCCTTTTCCCTTTTAAGGATCCTTGTGATGACACTGGGTCCACCAGATAATCCAGGATAATCTTCCCAGCTTATGATTCTTAATTGAATCACGTCCACAAAGTCCCTTTTGCAGTGAAGCCTAACATATTCACAAGTTCCAGGGATTAGAATCTAGACATCGGGGGCCACTGTTCTGCTGACCACGGGCCCTTTACAGAAAAAGTTCTTGGTTAGGAAGCTGTTTAGTTAGTTGACAGTCTTATCAGCCAGGAGCCCATATCTCTGGCAGCAAGCAACTCTGTTCATTTTGCTTGGTCCCTATATTGTTTCACACAGACCCGAGGAACTCTGTTGGTTTCAGTTCTCAAATGCCTAGTGGGTAGTAGGTGTTCCATTAATATTTGTTGAGCAGAGAGATAAATAGATGGTTGGACGCATAGATGGATAAAGGACAGCATGACTTACCCAAGACCCTATAACTAGTTAGAGGAGGAAACAGACTTTTGAATTTGGGCTGTTTGACTCCCCACCGAAGCTCTTAATCAACTCACTGGCTCCAACGTTCTTACAGCTGACAGCTTCTTGGAGTGGAGGAAAACCAGTCTTTCTTCCCCTCGATCTGCTTGCGCTTACTTGCTATGTAATCTGACTCTTTTTCTATTTAAATCTACAATGGGCTGGGATTTTACTGTATGACTCACAGACAGTCAGGAACAGAATAAGTTCTCAATAAACGCTAACTGTCATTATTGTTGTTATTAGCTAATTTATGCATTGGTTAGGGCAGAGATGTCATCTGGCTCCAGAGACGACAAAACTAGAAACCAGAATGACCTGATGCCACCCGTGCCCTCTGCACGCCTCCCTACTTCCTTCCCTCTGATTCTTTGGTGTACGAGGTGTTGGGGCGGAAGCTCCGAAAGGAAGATGGTGGTTCCATTCTCCTTGTGAGTCTTTTAACACACGTTTGTCCCATGGTCAATAAATGGGCATTCACGTACCTTCTTTCTTGCTTGCTGCCACACACGACACCCTTTCCCTCTGAGTGCCCACGTGGGATGGAAAAGGGAGGGTGGAGGTCCTGAGCTGTCCTAGAACAGTGTCACCTGCTGCTTGTCCTTTGGAAGAGTATAACTAAGCCACTTACCCCTCCTGAACCTTCCTTTCCTCCTCAGTTACAGGCGACAATTGTATCTCGTGGTGCGCCCATAAAGATGCCCTTCCTCCACTGCATGTTAGTAAAGTTTTCACTGAAGTATAATATCCAGAAAGCCTGCACTTTGGCCAAATTGAGAGCCAGCAGGGAGCCCGGGGGAGGATATTCTGGGACTGGAATGCTCTGCATGCACTCTTGAATTCTGTGGATTCATTCTTTGCAATGCATGGCCTGTGTCCATATACATTATACGTTCATATACACATATTACGATGCAGGTTCGGACACACAGACCAAACACTCTAAGGATATCTTGGGGATTTGGAAGGCTAACTTTTGTCTTAGGAGACATTTGCCTCTGTTGCCAGCTCCTGCTCTTACCCTAGCATTGCATGATACTCGGCTGACATGTGCACTTGCCCAGGTTCGTGTGCCTTTGCCCCAAAGACAAAGGCTCTCCGCTGGATATTTCCAGTGCATCCAACTATAAAAAAAAAATCCCTGACAACTATTTGAATTGAAATAGATGCCCCATCTTTGCCTATCAGGGAGGCATTTTGCAGAGTTGAGTCATTCAGAGGGCAACATGTGGCTTCAGGCAGACCTTGCCTAGCTAGCTCATCATAGCTGTGGCCTGGCCTAGAACAGTGCCCAGCCCTGGCACAGAGCAGACACTCAGCAAAAATCTGTTGAATGGATGGGTAGATAGATTCCTTCCAAGCAGAAACTAACGTGACATTTAGAACAAATGAAATTGAGAAAACTGCAGATTTAGGATTTTGTGCATCAGGAGTTTGGCGGATAAAGGCGACCTTTGGTAAGATTTCTGGGAATCTCGTGCAGCAGAATTGAACAGGAAAGGTCTAGTAAAAGGGCAGATGCATGTTTCCAGTTTGAGGCCACGCCTTTCACAAAACCCTGGATGGTTTGACGGACAGCCTTAAGAGACTCCTTCGTGTCCTTGGTAGCTAAGAAGAGGATTACAGGGCTCTGTCCAAAGCACCAAGACTTCTGCCCTGGCTAGTCGTGAGCCTGCATTCCAACTGCTTTTAGCTGCTCTTCATGAGATCTTGCGTCCCAGGGGTTCCAGAAGATGCGGGTGTCGTGAGCCTCTCCGTCAAGAAGACTGTCCCTCTACAAACACGCTGGAAGCCTGATGCTGGGCTGGTGGAGAGGGAAGCAGAGAAGAGCACGCTCTGGAGCCAGCCTGAATCTGGGGAAGCTTCCCTTCGACATGTCTCCCTCCCCCGTGGACCCAGGGACAGACTCGCTCATGCATTGCCTGGCCTGGCTCCTGCTGCCTGGCATGGAGAGCACGGATATTGGGAAAAGAGATGATGAAGAGATAGTCCCTTCCCTGGGGACAATTTAGAAAAGTTTGATTGTTTATTTACACAAATGGGATTCCATTTCTGAAGTTTTGCCAAGTTAAATAATCTACATGAAAAGCTTTTAAAATACAACAAATAGGAACATCACAATACGTGGTGGGGTGGAGCCGGGAGGTGACCTTCCAGTGAAGTCTAGAGTATACAAGGAAACCCAAACCGCAGCCGCACCCCACCCCCGCCATTCCTAAATAAAACAACAAATAGCCACAAGCCACATAAAACTGAGAAGTAATGAGCTCAAGTCCCTGCTCAGTCGGAAGAATGTTCCAGAAATAATCCCCTGGCAACAGCTTCTCCACTGAAGAGAGAGATTATTTGGTGGGAACTGAAAACCAGCCCAGGATCCCTGTAACCCACCCCCGACCCAAACACCTTATTCTCTCTGCCCTTGGAAACAGGGGAGAAGTATCCCCAAAGCATACACTACTCAGACTTCGTTAGCAATTAATTTGCAGCCCAAACACAACAGAATGGGTGAGTTCAGAAGTTGGGGGTCGCTGAGTAGACCAAAGGAGATGGGGACTAATTCTCAATGATGCATAATCATGATGTTCCAATTGACCAAAGGCCCACTTAAACAATAAAGGGATTTATTCACTGGCTCAGAATACGAGAAGTGAGAGCTAATCAGTTTCAGGCAAGGCTTGATCCAGTGGCTCATGCCATATCACCAAGGACTTTATTCCTCGTGACCTCTTCTTTCCTTTGTTCTGCGGTGTGAGCTTGTCCCCGCTGGACCTAGCAACAGTTAGCAGCTCCAGTCTTCCCCTCTTAGGTACCAAAATGGCACGCTCAGTTTTAAACGCCGTATAATTACACTCTACATATCCTTACACTCCTGCACAAGGGAGCTTTATTTTCCCAGAAGACCCAATGAATATCACTTCATATCAGATTTTTAAAATAATATTTTCTTATTTAAAGTAGTTTCAGATTTACAGAAAAAAATTACAAAGATACTACCGGGAGTTCTCATATACCCCACACCCGGTTCCTTCTATTATTAGCATCTTAAATGAGGGTGGTACATTTGTCACAATTAATAACCACTATTGATACATCATGATTAACTAAAGCTTAAAGTTTATTCAGATTTCCCTGGCTTTTACCTACTGTTCTTTTTCTGGCCCAGGATCCCATCCAGAACACGACATGACATTTAGTGTCATGTCTTCTTAGGCTCCTCTTGGCTGTGACAGTTTCCTAGACTCTCCTCGATGTCGGTGACCTTGACAGTTTGGAGGAGTGCGGCTCTGGTACTCTACAGACTACCCTTCAATTCGGATTTGTCTGATGTTTCCTCATGAATATCCTGGGGCCATGGGTTTGGGGGAAGAAGACCCCATGGGTCTGGGGGAAGAAGACCCCATCCCATCATATCAATGGTATATACTACCGATGTCACCTATCATCGTTGATGCTGACGTCACCTGCCTGCGGCTAAGTTTGCCAAGGCTCTCTGCTGTAAAGTCACTCTCCCCCCCCCCCATTACGTGCTCTTCGGAAGAAAGTCACAAAGTGCAGCCCCCTCCTAAGAAGTTGGGGCTGTATTGCACCTCACCGAGACTGTAGGATCTACATAAAGTTTTGAAATTTTTCTGCATGGGACAGTTGTACAGTTTTATTTACTTATTCATCATTCTACCACTCATTTATATCAGTACGGATCACGCTTATTTTATACTTTCGGTATCACCCAGCACTCCTTTTTTTTTTTTTTTAAGATTTATTTTATTTATTCGACAGAGAGACAGACAGCCAGCGAGAGAGGGAACACAAGCAGGGGGAGTGGGAGAGGGAGAAGCAGGCTCCCAGCAGGAGCGCCTGATGTGGGGCTCGATCCCAGAACGCCGGGATCACGCCCTGAGCCGAAGGCAGACGCTTAACGACTGAGCCACCCAGGCGCTCCCATCCAGCACTCCTTGATTTTTCTGCTGAAATTGTCCCAGCTGAGCGGCTGGCAGCTTTTCCAGTTCGTGCCTCTGTGTCCTTTACACGCATTACTGTGGGTGGGCTTTTTTATTGGTCCCTCGCTGTCTGGCACTCCAAGATGCTCCAGGCTCGTCTTCTCTATTTCCTGCCCCAAGTCTGAGATCAGCCATTTCTCCAGGGAGCCTCAGTTCCTTTTTTTGGAGAATGGATATTAGAAACAAAGATCTGGCCTCTAGGTGTACTTACTGCTACTGGAGTGTTGTCCCTTCTAGGTCCTTCCAGCTAACAGAGCAAGGAAAGGCAGGGGCTCTTCCTATCCTTTTTGACGTGGATTTGGTGATGCGGGCATCCGCTGAGCGAATCTCTGGGGCCTGGGGGTGGAACATGACCACTAGTTTTAGCCAATCAGAACCCATCCTGAAGCAGGCATTGGGATACCTCTTGACTCAAGATGCTGGGCTAAGAGGAGAGGAGGTGTGGTTTCCCCAAGAACGTTTGAGGTGCTGATAAGGAAGAGGGGAAAGTGATGTGCTACCACAAGAATGGTCTACATATCCATCACCATGGTGGGGGGCGGGGAGAGGGCAGGACCCAATAACAGACACTAGGAAGAACAACGTAATCTCTTGAGTCCTGACATCCTGTGGGTGCCCTTTCTTCTGGACTAAGTAACTCGGGAAGATGATAAATTCCTGGAGCATCTCTTCACAGAGTCACATGTGCATTAATAAAATATTTTTAATCTTGTCCTTCAAACCAGCTGGCTTGTCTCCTAATAGATTCCAATTAAATCCTCTTTTTTTTTAAATTACATTGTTGTTAAAGACTTTGTTATCTTCACATGATGTCCCCCCCCCCCCGCCCGTTTTGGCCCCAATCCTCTCAAAATTGCCTTGCCACCCCCTTTCCTATTAAAAAATGGAAAATTGCACCATTCACCTAATTAGTCAAATTTGAATTGTATGTGGCTATCACAGCCCAATGGTTGAATTTCACACACCATTTGAAAAGATATGGTAGAAATGTCACTGTTGATTTCCTCCCACACTCCAGTGGTACTATTCAATTACAAAAGGAATTATTTGGCTTTCTGTCATGGTGACGCTGTAGCAATATGCTATTAACCTTTATTGATTTTTGCTTAAATATATTCAAGATGGGTACATTTTTGCAAATCTAATGCGCTGGTATTTAAACGGAAATATTTCATTAAATGGATTTTCATTTTAAATGAACTTGCCAAATGATTATAAATGACAGGCGATGGGTTTTGAACTTGAGCGAGATGTTGTGTAGAGGTTTCAGGAGGAGGGCTTCTGGGCTACCCCAGGGCCTGGGGCAGTCGGGAGGAGATTTTGAGGGGATACGTGTGGCGGGGAAGGAAGGGTTCGTGCCTCGATGTGCGTCTGGGCCGGTGAACATAAACACAGGTCCCGCACGAGCTCTCGTGGGCCTCGGAGCCAGCTCAGATGAGGCGTGCGGAGCGGGCTGCCACGGTCACAGACGGTGACAGCGGTGCCTACTGGCATCTATCAGGTGTCATTCATTCCTGTCTGTTGTAGTTTATCACTATGAACAGTTTCAGAAGAAATGCCTACCATTTGGGGCACTGGGTGACTCAGTCGGCTCAGAGGCTGACTCTTGATCTCAGCTCAGGTCACGATCTCAGGGCTGTGATTTCAAGACCCATGTTGGCCTCCACACTGGGTGTGGTGCCTACTTAAAAAAATGTCTACAATTTGAGGGAATCCCGCGAAAGCACAATGTGCTGTGCCTACCAACTGGAAACACGAAGGCTGCAGCCCTCTTGGGGTGGGACCTCCGCTCCGCCTCCCCCCTTCCCCCAGGGCCTTCATTTACAATCTACAAAGAGTCCTCTACCTTTTGGATGCACGTGTGTGTATGTGTGTGGTCAATTGCCGTTTATTCTTCTGTGATACTTAGGATACGTTTATCAAAGAAACTTCATCTCAAACAGGGCCTGGAGAGAACGCAGGAAGGTATTCTGTTTGCACGTACCTGTCTATACACCTATGCTCTAGGATAGCCCCACCCCGAAAGCAGGGGTGGGGGACGTTTATAGGGAGAATTCCAAACACCAGGTGACCCACCCTGTTTGCATTGTCCTTGGAATCCATTAGGTATGAACATGAACTGGGCGGTGGGAAAAAGAGCCGCTCTTGGAATTGCTTTAGAATATGCACAACTTGAGGAAATGATAAGAGGTCGGGAGTCACAGGACACAGCCCTGGACAACGGACCGCTTTCAGCGCTTGCCAAGAAAGCTGAGTTTTCCGCAAGTATGGACACAAGTGATTCCTCCTTTATGGGGCAAATCGTACTTACGCTTGCTTGATGGGTTTTATTCAGTCTAAAAACCTTTGCCTTTCTGAGGGCCGATTTGTGAGCCTGGGGCTGGCCAGAGTAGAGCCCTGTGCGATTGCTCTGCCACGATCACTGTAGTGAGACCCTCCGTGATAAGGACCGACTGCGGGGTATTCTCTCTGAGCCCACTCCCGTCTAAGGAAATGGCTCTACTTTTACCTCATGCCTCGCCCTTTCCTGTGCCCCTCGGGGCTGCCGGGCACGCTCAGGGGCTGCGTCTTCAAAGGGTGCCCGGAATCTGGCCCCCTCTCATCACTTCCACCATCCCTAACCCTCTCTAAGACCCTATCATGTCTCATTGGACCCCTCGGCCTCCCAGCGGCATTCCCTGTTTGGGCCCTGGCCCCCCGGCGCCTTCCTCAAACAGCAACCTCGACGTGAACCAGACCTCCAGGTGAACCAGACCTTGCCACACTCCTGCTCACAGGTAGCTTCCCCTCCCTCATGTGGAACGAAAGTCAAGGCCCACAGACACCTGCCGCCCAGCATCTGTCCTTCTCCAGCTTTCGCCTTGCTAGCCACATTCCAGCCGCACTGGCCTTGAATATACACATGGCTCCCTTCTTCCCCATCATCCCCTCCCCCGGGGAAGTGTTTCCCATCCTTGCATCCTAAAGGGGCACGCTCAACACCCTCCCGTTCTCCACCCTGTTCCCTTGCTGTATTTGTCCGAACACTTACCGCGCGCCCTTACACACGACTGCAAGGGACCCACAGCTCTCCACCCCTGAATATTCCCACTGACCTACCCCATGAAGCCGGTTCTCCTATCATGCCCATTTTACAGGTGAGAAAACTGAGCTTTGAAGAGGCCAGTCCTCCGCCATGCACTTGCCCATAGTGAACCACTGAGCACAGCCTGCCTCTCGATGCTCGGTGTTCTCTGGATCAATCCGCAGACCGTCTCCACCAGTGAAGAGGGTCTTTGTCGGCTTTGTTCTCAGTGTAGCTTCACGGGTGCCGTGCTCTGCACACAGTGGGTGCTCAGTAAGTATTTGTTCAGTGAATGCCAGACACCGTGCCTAGGGAGTAGTAGGTCCTAGTTCACTTCGGCCTCAAAACAGCCCTTCGGGACAGGGACACTGTGAGCTCTATCACAGTCACAGAGACAGAGGTCCAGGGAGCTTTTGTGATTTGCTGTCCAAATCCTGCAGTGGGAGCACTCCGGGGGGCTCCAGATCTGGGCTCGGAACCAGGAAGTGCTCTGGCCCCAGGCCTGGGGCCAGGGGTGCCAAGCTGAATGGGACAGCTCTAGCCCCTACCCTCAGGGAGCTCCCAGATCCAGAGCAGCTGAGGACATTAAGAAATCATCTAGAGATGAGGGTGTCTGACTTCTAACTGAGAGAAGTGGTGAAAGGAGGGGCACATGAGCAAGAGGGGGACCTTTGGTAGCTGAACTAGTCCAAGGACCCTGGAGAGTTTCCCTGGGGTTAGTGTTTAGAGAGCGAAGAAGGTCAGTGCAAAGGTCCTGGGGCAGGAATGGAGGATGCAGCCGAGGACAGGGTGGTGTGGCAGGCAAATGATGTAGGCATGAAACACAGGGAGGATGCCATCCAATGAGCCGTGCTAAAGGCACTGTCCTCCCCCCTAAAAGCACTGGGAAGCCAACAAGAGGTTTTAAACTGTGTTTAAGATGGGAAGGGTCACATCTTGAAAAATCACCAGTCCTTGCCTTGCATCTCTAACCGTGCGTTGCCATCAGAGAGGGAGTTCTGTGAGAATGTGGAGTCCCAGACCAGAGCCTAGAGGTTTTCACTGGCAAACTCTGGGGTGGACACTGGAGTCTGCATTTCTCAACAGGGTCCTGGGTTTTTCTGATAAGGGAGGTCCCTGTAAAAAGTACCCTTCTGGCCCCAACGTGCTGCTTGTCACCCTTGAAGTTTTCGTGGAGCTCCTTTTTCTGGAGTAGGATTGGAAAGCTGGCTTGGAAGAGAAGTAGAGGAGAAAAGCAAAGCTCAAACCCAGCACCGAGTGCTGGGGGCCACCCAGAAAACAGTCCCCTCTTCTTCTCGACTACTTGTCAAAGTCAGCACAGGATTTCTTCTTCTGACTTGCAAAGCGCAGGGCTCTCCAGCTCCTGAAAAGGCCCAGGGAGCTGGCAGGGTGGAAACAGACCCCCAATTTCCCTTGAGTTGGGTTGGGGCAGCCTGTCCTGAGGTGGGCTGGGCCACGCAGCAGAGATGGGACTGCTGAGGTTCTGGGCCCATGGTGGCTCTGAATCTGTGCTCCCCTAGCAGGTCTGGATTCTTCTGCCTGGTGCCTCTTTTCCCTCCCAAAGCCCTAGGAGAGCCCGAGATGCCCGCTCGCTGTATACTGTCTAAAGAGGCACCATAAGCATCAGCGTTCAGACGGGCCCCACGGGGTCTGACTGTCCCGGGGTCTCCACGATGGTCTCCGAGACTAGCCCGGGGGAGGAGGTGGACATTTTTCAAGCTACCGGTTACTGAGCACCTAACAGGCACTTTCCCTTACTGGCACCGGGCATTTTCAATAATGGTGACAAAAGCCGAGCCTTATTGACGGTGCGTGCAGTGCCGCAGGGGGGTGAAGGGCCTTGCACGGTGATCGTGACCCCAGCCCAGGGTCACCGCTGGCTCACCGCTTTACATGCGCTACCCCTGCCCCCCCCAACCTGTAAAAGAGCCCTCCCAGAGAAAGATCCAGAGTAACTGTGGAAACACAGAATTGGGTGCTGAGTCATGCGGCTGGGACTAGAAGAGCAGAAGGACTCCTGAGCAGGGGGACATCATAATGCCTGAGGCAGGCAAGGTTTCCATGGGGACAGAATCATGGACAGGGGCGTAAGGTTGGGGGCCTGCCCCACTGGGGTCCGGCTCGAAGCTCTGCCTCGCATCAGCCGCGTGACCTTGAACATCAGTCACGTGGCCTCCCCCGGCCTCCAGTTCTACACGGTAAGGACGGAGGCCAGGCACTTGGTCCAGTGGCCACCCTGCAGGGCTGCTGTCACCAGTATGCCCAAAAGCAGTGACAAAACCCAGGCTCCCAACGCTGGAGGGGGGACCCAGATGCTGCCTGCTCAGGCCAGTTCGGACACTGATGATGCTTCACTGGGCCTTTATGGAGAACAGTGCCCCCTAAGAATTGCTTTTGAAACCCAGGTAAGCAGAAATCCCTTTGCCACACCTCTGCTTTGATTGGGCCACCGAGCATTGCTAAGCCCATGGCTCCTTCCTTCTGCCACCCAGATTACTGCCCAAACCCGCCATGACATTGGTCGCATCTTGTCACCTGTCAAAAGACATCTTATCTCCTGCGCTGCTCCCTGAGCAAGCAACATAACAGAGAGACAGGGAGAGCCACAGAGAGTGAGCCAGAGAGACAGAGAGGAGGGCGGCGGCAAGGGAGCTTAGATGGGAAAGCCAGGTCTCAGCTCGCAAAGCCTCAACACAAAACAACCATAACAATTAAAAAAGAAACAGAAACCCACACTTTCAACCCATAAATAGTTTCCTGCTGCCTGAAAGCTATAGACCCTGTGTTCCAGGATTAAATTTGGGGATGCCCACTTGGAAAAAAGAAGTTCACCTTTGTTCAAGAACTGGGAGGATTTCCTGCTTTAAAACCATCTGGGGAAGGGTCTTGGAAGGCTCCTTGGGGCTGCGATTCCCTCCTCTGCCACAGGGACAAATCCACATGTCTGGCAGTCATGAGGTCCCTGCAGGTCTGAGCCTCTGCCTCCAAATTCACCCCCTTGTAGCGTTCCCAAACAAAACACAAGAAGCCACTTCAATTTGAATTTCAGATAAACGATGGATCATTTTTTTTTAAGCATAAAAAAATGTCCCTGCACTCTTTGGGGCATACTTACACTGAAGATTTTGGCATAATAAACTTGGTACTTAGTATAATAACTTCAGAATATCGGTAGAGTAATTTTGGAATCACTTTTTAGTGTAAGAATGTTCCGTGTAATATTTGGGGCATCCTTATTTATACTCAAAACTTGTTTTCGATCTGCAATTCGAAGTCACTGGGTGCCCTGGGTTTTCGTTTTCAAGTCTGACAACTGCGGGCGCCACATGCAGAAGGGGCTTCCACTGCGCACGGCGCCATCAGCCCCAGATGCACGCACGTGCCCGCTGATCGGGGAGGGGAGAGAGGCAGGCCCCCCAGGGTGGTGGCAGCTCTGCTCAGGGAAGTGCCATATGTTCCAAGCCAGGGCAGAATGACCACCTGCTTTAAGGGCCTGCTTTGTCCTCTATCCAGGGCTGGGCCTGTAGAGTCGAGGTATCCTTCCAAAGTCACCCCGCCAGAGACAGGGATGCTGGGAGCAGTTTCTCTGTGCCAAGGATCTGCAACCTTTTCTGTAAAGGACCAGGTTGTAAATATTCTAAGCTCTGAAGGCCATGTGGTCTGGGTCATGGCAACGCAGCTCTGCCCCGATTGCAGGAAAACAGCTGTGGGTAATCCGTGACCGGAGGGGTGTGGCTGGCTTCCGGAAAAATGGATTTCCAAAAACAGGCAGAGGGCAGGATGGGTCCTTGGGCCATAGTTTCAGCACCCAGCTCTGAGGGCCCAGGGTCAGGCTGTGGGCCACGCAGTGCTTGAAGTCGTAACAAAAACTAAGGTGGAGTGAGATAGAACTCTCGCGTGGCTTTCTAAGGCAGTAAGTCTATTATCGCAGACGTAGGAGTGCGTCCCACACAAGGACCCTGTGGTACAAGCCAATAAAGAGCAGTGCTGGAAGCAGCCAGAGTTCTAATTCCAGTTCTGTTTTCTAGCTGTGTGACCCTGGAGAAGTCACTTAGCGCCTCTGAGTCAGTTTCCTCATTTGTTAAATAGGGCTGATGACAGTACTACTACTAACACCACCAATTCCTATTTTGGGGCACCTGGATGGTTAAGCATCTGACTCTGGATTTCAGCTCAAGTGATGATCTCAGGGTTGTGGGGTCGAGCCTTGCCTCAGGCTCCATGTTGGGCATGGAGCTTGATTAAAATTTTCTCTCTCTGCTTCTCCTTCTGCCCCTCCCCTCTAAATAATAATATTAAAACTGTAATCAAATAATAATTTAATTAAATAGTATTTAAATTTATTTAAATATTTAAATAAGTACTTAAAATTTATTTAAATAATAATTAAACTACTTTAAAGGGTTATTGTTAGGATTATACTTATTTGCAAATGGAAAGAGCTTTGAAGAATATTCAGTCCCTACATATTTAATTTTCTCAACCTGCCCTGCAGCTAAGGAAGGAGGGAGGAGCTCAGGGACTGGCCATGGGATTCTCTGAGCTCCTGAGTGTTCATTTGGGGTCTGTACAAGTGGTCCCTGGGGTCCTGTGCAGCCAGGGGCAGGGTGGGGAGCACAGGGAAGCGCTGGGTGAGCAGTGAGGACAGAGGGGAAGTGGACGCCACTGCTCTGCTCTGGGGGGCTTTGCTTCCCCCCCCCACACACACACACATGCATGCACGCGCTGGCTTCCCCCTGTTCCCCCGACACAAGCCAGGCTCGCTCCCTCCTCCAGGTCTGCATTCTTGCTGTGGTTCTGCCAGGAAGGCTTTTCTCCAGAAATCCCCACGCACAGCCCTTCACGTCATTCCTGCTTCCTCGCACACGGAACCCGGACCACCTGGACCACCCAGTCCAAGCAGCTCCCTCCTCATCGCCATCCTCCGGCTGACCGGTCCCAGCCCCTATCACCACCCGCAGGGACCCCATTGACTGGGCTGTTCTCCTGCCTGTCATCTGACTTTGTGACCAGAATGCAAGCACCCTGAGCACAGGGACAGTCGAAGCAGTTCGTGGCTGTGTCACCAGGACCATGTGCAGCACCTGGCATGACATGGGCACTCAGTAAATAACCCCACAACGAACAAAGAACTAAACGTGAGGGGAGGAGGCAGCCGGGAGCTGGAGCGGGACTCCCGGCCCCTCGGCTGCTGTACGTTGTGGCTGGGCAGCGGCGGGCACGTGGCTTCGCGTCTCTGATCTCCAAATCCCACCCCCCTTGGCTTCCTCCAGAACTGGATGCTGGACAGAACACGAGGAGCGATGATCCGAGGACTGTGAACAAAAGCGGGCACACAGTGAGTCTCCCATTTTTTTTTATAGTTTGGGGGTCAGTCCTTGTCTTTGCTGGCCAAGGGATGGAGAGCTGAGACAGGAAACCTCCTCGTGATTATAAAAATGCCCTGAGTTCTTGGTATGTCTGAAACATTTTCATGCATTATCTCACTTAATTCTTCCACAGCCTCTATAAGGAAAAGCCTGTGATCACCGCCAAGCATGGAGGGTAAGTGACTTGCCTTAGGCCCTTTCGCTGGTCCTGCGTGGGCCTGGGACGTGAGCTCAGGCAGGCCCCTGAGCAGAAGTACTAAGTCCTAAGTACCTCGGAGTCCTCTCTCAGCACTAGACTTCGCAGTTTGGAGGGGACCCGTCTGGCCAGTGCGTTTCTCACGCGGACTTACACAGCCCCTCTTTCTCCAGCAGGAGAGAACCAGGCATCCCAGCTGCAGAAGCAGCAGGCCGGGGCTGCCGATTGTGCAAACTCAGCAACCCGGGAGGCTGGGCAACGGCTGAGTCAGAGCACTGCCGGCGGGAGCTGCAGGGCAGCGGCTGAGGACCCGCCGCTGGAGGCCGCGCCCTGTCTGCACCCCTGGGCGGCTCCCTGGCCAGACCGGCTGCTTTCCTGGCGGGGCCGCACCTGGAGACACAGGCCAGGCGATGCCTGTGTGGAAACGTCGAGGTGCTGAGAGATGGACGCACGGCTCTTCTCTGCTCTCCTGCGACGGGCCCGCGGGACTCTGCGGCGACCTGCGCCTGCGCGGTGACCTGGGCCTGCGCGCCGCCTCCCGCTCTGCCCTTGCAAACATCCCTTCATCCTCCGAAGCCTCACTATCCGTGGAACTGCAGCGCGGAGACCCCCTCCCTCTGGGCCATCTGAGAGGGCGTGCTCACCGTACCCAGCAAGTGGCCGGCCCCCCTGCACCATCTCCGGGGACAATCCCTTCCCTCCCCACCCCTCCCCCTGCAGCTGACTCCCGCCAGCCCTGGGAGCAGATGCCCCCAGGCCCCTGCCCAGAATCCCTCTGCAGATGGCCCGCCCCTCCCCCAGCCGCTGGGATGGTGTGGCTGACGGCTTCCTGTGCGACCTTCTGGACAGAATGAGCCCGCATGACGGATGCTGGCTCGCCTGGAGATGCGGGAAGAGGCAGGCCTCTCCCTCCCTCTATGTCTTGGGCATGGAACACCCAGGGTGGTTACTCCTGGGGGGAGAGTGGCTCTACTCGACGCAGGAACACGGGGTCCATCCAGGATGCTCTCCTGTGGCCGCACGGTCCACGAGGAAGACGCAGCCATCTGCGTGCTGCCAGCAGAAGAAGGAGAGAGAGCGCCACCTGCTCAGAAGCCTGGGCCCCCAAGCGACCCTCCTCACCTCTGCTCTGGCTTCATGGGGAGAGTCAGTCACCTGACAACAGCTATGCCCAGAGCAGGCGGGGTAGCTGCGCGACGGTCACCAGCACCTCTCGGCCACAGGACCTCCCTCCCTCGCACCCAGCCTTCTGTGAATAGTTGCCAAGCGCCCTCCACGGTGGCAGGTGCTGGGGACACAGCATCGCCTTGAACCACACTGGGTCCCTGCCCAGGGTCTTACTGATGGCTGGTGACTGTCTAACACTTTCTCCTGAGTTTCGAGGGCACATCCTGGCTGAGAGGAAAGTGTCCTCGAACCATGAGTGATGTCTCCTGAGTGCCCAGGAGTGGGGTGGTGACCTGGGAGACCTAGCTCTGAACCCCGACTCCACCCCTCAGCCCTCCTCTGTAGGAATTTGGCCACGTTTTCTGCTTTCCTGGCACTTTTGGTTTCCATGAGGCTCACAGGTTTGAGACAACCTATGTGTCATGGTCATTTCATAGGTACATAGAGAGAAGGCACGTAAAGCCCTCAGCATGTTGCTGACCTTTGCCATTGCTGAGTCCTGAAACATAAAGAAACGGGAATGGGGCCAAATGAGGCGAAGCTGAGCGGGGCACAGAGGGGCCCGTGCTCCGGGGTCTTGGTGGTGAAGCCAGTTCCTGGACAGCCACTCCCCATCCGGCGCTGTGGCCCCATGAGTATCAGTGCTGACGGTGAGGCGTCTTTCCTGGCAGTCGTGCTTTTGCTCTTCCATCCAAAGACCGCCCAGGAGAACAGCCGTGCAGAGGAGGGGAGGTTGACTGCAAAGGACGCATGCAGCCCGCCTGGGGCTGTTCGAGACTGTCCCAAATTGGCGTGTCTTGCCTAGCGAAAGCCCTGTGCTCACTGTCTGCACAGACCACGGCTGGCTGGGAGGGCAGCAGCCCGTGGGGACGTTTTTTTTAATGACTGTGGACACCAGTGCAACGGGGACCGTCACTGCAGTGAGCACTGACCCTTCCCAGAGGTGCCCCAGGGTCGCGGAGCGGCTCAGCACAGTGGCTTTGGCAGCAGGCAGGCTCTGAGGACTCGCGGGTCACCGGAGTGGAAGCCAGGCTGCCCTCGGAGGGACATCGGAGGGACATTGGAGGAAAGGCAGACATTTGATCTAAATGAAGGCCGAAGCCCCTCCGGAAATGGGGCACAGCAAACCCACACCTGAAGTGTTTAAAGAAACAGCTCTCCTAGTCTCCTGAGATGTTTCTGTGTTTTGTCTTTTCTAAACAACAGCAAATACCGCACAAATATCTGCTGATATCATATGTACCCGCAATGAAGTCTCAGCTGCGGTGCAGAAGGTTATACAGGGAAGCGTCAGCCCCTCTCCGCCCCTGACCCCCAGGGTCTCCTCCCCCTTCCCCGGAGACACACCAACCCCTGTGCCTGAGTTCTAGGAAAGCATCTTGAGATCGCTTCTGTTTCTTACAGATCGGTGCGTTCATGTTCTCGTTTCCCGTGGTACAAAGGGCTGCGTCTTGTCCACACCATTCTGCGTCTTGCTTTTGTGCTCGCTATATCTCAGCGATCTTTCCGATCGGTACAGAGAGAACGTGCCCGTTCTTCTTTAGAGCAGCGTAGCACAGCACTGTGCCGATCCCCGTCATTTGTGACTCCTTTCAGCGTGCTCATGGGCATTGGGGTTGTTCCTACCCGCTTGCTGTTGAAAGTCATGCTACCGTGAATAACCTTGCATGTTTCATTGTTACGCCTGCTGCCGGGGACATCTGAAGGGCGCTATTGCTGGGTCTAGGGAACAGTATTCTCTAGACACCTGCGGGGATCTGTCGATGCAGAAACAGATGTTGCCAAACTACCCACCAAAGCTGTTGACTTAAAATACTCCCAGCCAGTTGCTGCAGGTGCCTTTGGAAAGGAGTTTGACTCAGGCAGCCGGGACGGGTAACTCCCTGGAGGGTCCCGTATCGAGACGTACTGAAGCCAGGCAGAGTCCAGGCAGGGCTCCGTGATCTTCACAGGCAGACCCTCTTCTCAATGAATGTCCCAGCTCTGCCACTTACGGCTGATGCAAATGTGGACAAGTCGCTTAGCTTTACTTAGATTTCAGGGCCTCAGTTTCCGCATCTGTAAAATGGGAACGTGATACGGCTGCCACGTGCAGTGGTGAGGCCGAGATGAGGGAGTCCAGGAGCTTGGCAGAGCCTGGGCTCAGATCTCAGTTATTCATTGTCGTCGTTACAGAATCACAGGATTCTGTGTCAGGCACCCGGCACATCGCCCATTATCACTTTTCCCTTGAGCTTGTTTTCTGACATGTGCAAATAGTTAATGACTAAATCTGACTTGGTGATATGGGGGTGGGGGGAGTTGTGTATGGTGACGGTTGTCCCGGGAAGATGGAATCCCCCATCAGGTGGCAGAGCTGGGGGTGCGGCTTCTACCTCCACTTCCGCATCGCCATAAAGGGGAAAATAAGACTGTCTCCTTCCGCTGGGAGTACTGACTCATGCCTAATGTTTTGCTTCAGGAGCCCCACCCCGCCGCCCCTCACCCTGCCCCTCTGGCCCGACTCAAGTTGGACCTCTGACGAGCCCATACATTCTCCTTCTGAGTTAAATGGAGAGTTACCTCCTACTGCAGATTAATAGGCTAAATATTCCCAATTTAGCCCAAATCCCATCACTATTGTCACCTCTTCCTGTGTATTGCAGTGTTTGGTGGACAGGCTCCTAAAATTTGGTCATTTCTCTCTTCTTATGAAGATACACTACAAACACGATGCATGTTAGGAACATTTTCCTACACACACCGACACTGGACCCAACTTAATTACCCACGGCACATTTGTCCCTAGTAAAGCCTCACAAATGCGGATGCTGCTGTTTTTAAAGCCCTTTACTTCTGGTGGGCCGCTGCAAAGGTACGGAAAGAGCAAGGACAGGTCTGTCACCTGAAAGCTGGCCGATTTCATGCACACAGCCTCGCAAGGCAAAGCAGCGTCAGTTCGTGGGGAACCCCAAGTTCTCCAGCTTCCGTGGATTGCCTTCCGTGCCCATCAATTGGGAAACCACTGAATGATTCCCAAACATGATTTCCAACAGTCACACCTTGTTTTTGGCTGTGTCTGCACACGCAGATGGGGGTGACGGAATGCCTCACACCCCCTCACTTGTTTTGGCATTCTGTGTAGCCTCAACAAAAAAATATTTTAGAAAACCATTTAAAGAGCTACAAGTTGCCTTTCCTGATTCTTCTTGGCATTGGTTATATTTACATGATATTCCCATCTGTTTTCCCATGGCAGATTCTGTGTCTGGCAGTAGAATTACTTTACAGCCTTTTGCCAGACAAATTAATTTCTTTCACTTCCCACTTTAACAAATTTCTATCTTGTTGTCACAGGGACTAAATCAGCGTGCACTGGTCTCTCAGGTGATATCAGAGGTCGGAATTTAAACAGTGAAGTCCCCACTATGCACGGAAAAACTGTTTGAGATGAGAAAAACAAGGGGAAAATGATCAAAACTGAAAGACAAGCCATGACTTTCACCACTCAGGATTGATGGATTCTGAGCCACTCGGGGAGAAAATGAACTCAGTGCATCTGATCGGGAGAATGCTCATGGTGGCCAGCCTCCAAGATGGCTCCCAGGGATCCTTGCCTCCTGTGTCCCCTCACGCAGAATCACAACTGGCCTGTGTGACCGGTAGAATACTGTGGGAGTCTGTGACTTCCAAGGCGAGGTCATAAGAGGCATCACGGCTTCACCTTATCCTCTTCGATCACTTGCTCTGGGAGAAAGCAGCTGCCATGTTGTGAGGTTGCACAAACATCTCCATGGAGACACCATGGAGAGAAACTGAGGCCTCCTGCCAAGAGCCAACACCAGCCTGGCGTCCACGGCACTGTGCCACCTGAGAAATGCATCCTCCTCCAGCCCCAATCAAACCTTCAGATGATGCAGCCCCAGCTGACATTGCGACTGAAACCGGATGACAGATTCTCAGCCAGAACCAGCCAGCTAAGGTGCTCCCAAATTCTGCACCCAGAAAAGCTGTGTGAGGTCATAAATATTCATTGCTGACCAAAGCCACTAAGTTTTGGGGTCATTTGTTACACAGCAGTAAGTGCTAACACAGGGCCTCGGGGATTAAATTATGAGACGTTTTGAATCATAGAAAAGTAAGATTACCCATAAGTCTTAGTGGATACAGGAGAGCTGGAAGGGACAGTGAAGGAGGGGTAAAATGTGAAAAAAATAGACTCTTTTGCTCTGTTTCAATTTTAATAATAGCACCAATTACTGAGAGCTGCCCTATCTTGACCCTTTTATCCATCTGCTTCCTTTTTTCCCAGCCTGCTTCCACTTCAGAAACTTTGTATTTGCTGTTCCTGCACCTGGAACAGTCTCCCCAGATCTTCACACGGCTCCTTCCCTCCCCTCATTCAGGTTCAGCTCACATGGTGCTTTTTTCCCTGACCACCCTTGCCACCCCGTTTCCACTCCAGTTACCCTCACTTCCTCTGGGCTCTGTTTATTAGCTTAGTACCCCCATCCTCAACACCGATGGTACCTTCACGGGGGCAGGGTCCTAACCTCTCCTGCTCACTGCCCTGAACCCTGTCTGGCACGTTATTTTATGTAATCTTCCCAAGAGCCTGAGGGACAGTCCCATGATTATCCCTTTCGACAAGTAAAAAATCCGAGGTTGGTCATACAGCCAGTAAACATTAGAGTTGGGACTCCAATCTCAGCCTGTCTGCCTTTACGCTCAACGAGCATGGTGGGTATATAGGGGCCGTTCAACCGGGGTGTGCTAAGGAAGCGAGGGCGCTGTGGGGGAGGTGGGGCAGGGTGTAGGGATAGGGGTGAGGTGGGCTGGCATGATGGAAATTAAGAATCCGTGGTTGTTTTGTTTGTTGGCCTGTCTACAAATTTCAAAATTCCTAATTCTATACCCTAGAACACTTTCAACTTAAAAGACCTAAAATTCTGGGGGTTTTTATACACTACACCCCAACACATACAGTAGGTGTCAGTAAATGTACATTTATTCAGTCATTTATTAAGTGTCTACTGTGTGCCAGACATAACTCCAGGCACAAGAGATACATCAATAACCAGACAACTTCCTGCCCTCGGTTACATCTCCTGTCTTGCCTTTGAGTGGGGAGAATGGCAGAACAATGAGTAACCAAATAAAACAAGCAACCATACAAAGGAAATAGTAACAGCTTTCAAAAACCATTGAGGATGAAGCCAGACAGGCTCGGTGGTAGAAATCTCCAGGAAAAACCTCCTTTAGATGATGAGATTAGGGAGGTTTTTTGCCATAAAGTTGCAACCTGGGAAACGGGGACCAGCAGTCATCGGAGGCAGAAAGCCCGGCATGTGTGCAAATGCCCTGAGGTGGCGAAGAGTTAGACCTGCTCAGGGGTATAACGGAGGTCAGCATGACAAGACTAAAAGCCAGCAAACCCGAGCTAGGTGGGAGAGGAGGTCAGACAGGTGGACAGGCACAGACCACGTCAGCCTCTGTAAGGACAAGGCAAGGATTTGGGATTTTATTTCAAATGTCCAAGGATGCCATTGGAAGTTCAGGGGAGAGATATGATTCTTCTTTTAATTAATAGACTTTCCTAGAGCAGTTTTAGGTTTTTTGAATAGTTGAACAGAAAGTACAGAGAGTTTCCATGTACCCCTGCCTCCCCCCACCCAGGCTCCCCTATTATTACCAGCTCGCAAGAGTGAGCTATGTTTGTTACAGCTGACGAACCAATCCGGACACATCATTGTTAACTCGAGTCTGCACGGTACAGTAGGGTTCACTCTTGGTCGTGTCCATTCTATGGGTCTTGACGCATGTCTAATGACAGGCATGCACCTTTACAGTATCATACAGAACAGCTTCACTGCCCCCCCGGATCCCCTGTGCGCCCCCTACTCACCCTTCTCGTCACCCCCCTGCCCCCAAGCCCCTGCAACCACTAATCTCATTGTCTCTGTATTTTGCCTTTTCCAAAATATCCTATAGTTGGAGTCATACAGCAGACCACCTTTTCAGACTGACTGCTTTCACTTGGCAATATGCACTCGAGGTCCCTCGCTGTCCCTTCATGGCCTGGGAGCTCATTTCTTTTCACTGAATTATCCCGCAGCTGGTTTATCCCTTTGACCCTGCTGCGTGAGAATTAGGGGATGGACGGATTGGTGGTCACACCTGTGAGGAAGGGGGGGAGGAGGCTGGGCAGAGGGAGAGGCCCGACAACCATGCCTGCTCCTGAGCCCCGAGGCAGCTGGCCCGCACCCCTGCCCTCCCCTGGTCCCCACAAGCCATCCACTGACTAGATACGGCCCGGACCGAGGGCGATCCGCCTGCAAGCCCGGGTTCTCACAGCCTCTCCTGAGGATGTCAGAAGCCCGACTTCACATGAGCCCCCACGGAATGACAACACAATGAAAATAAAAATACAAAGGGGGCTCTTTATGATGAAACTGTCCTCAAAACCATTGCCACATTCGAAAATAACAATCAGTCATTTTTTCCGCACTGGTTCCCAACCCAACCCACAATCGTGTCTTGCTGGAAACCCAGAAGACAGGACTTTGAAGATCCCTGTCCGGCTCTGGAGTGTGATTCAGAGTTGGGTTTGTGACTGTGTGTGAGCATGTTTTCAGACAGGCCACCAGAAGCTTCGCATTGTTTGAGGATCCCTTCAAACACAGGCCATAAATCAAGCTCATCCAAGATGCACGGTGGGGAAAGGCGCGACCCGATGGGGGTTGCGCTCTTGGCGCTCCGCGGCTCTCCTCACAGGGCTTCAGATCAAGGGCAGCGGGCGGGGGGAAGGGGAGGGCTCCCCCTGCTTTTCCATTGCTCAACCCACTCTGTCAGCTTGGGTGTTTGCCACCCAGGCTGGGAAGCAGAGCAGCAGCGGACTGACTGGCAGACAACAGACTCGGAGGACAGGAAGCAGGGAGGGGCTGCCCCAAACGTCAGGGCTCTGGGCCCGCAGACGTGGGAAGAACCCGTTGCAGAGTGACAGCAGGTCACAGCTTAGTGGCTACTGGTCCCACGGCAGGGAGGTGACCTTAAGGAAGCGACGGACCCTCTCTGAGCCTCGGCTCTCCGGTCTGTGAAGCCAGAATAACAGTAGCAGCCCCCTGTTCTGGCTCTTGATTATTTGGGAAGATGGATTTTTGTCTCCCTCCACCAAAAACAGTTTTATTGTGGTATAATTAGGATACCATGAAATTCATCTGTTATAGGCGTGCAGTTCAGTGAGCTCTTAGCACATTTGGACGAGCGTGCAGACACGTTCCAACCCCGTTTAGAATACGCTCATTGTCCCCAAATTTCCTTTTAGCAGTCAGTCCCACTCTCACGCCCCCTGGGAGCAACAGGTATGCACATAGGTTTTGAAAGTATCTAGAATTAGCAGCACCTTCTTTCAGGCAGGACCGTTTACATCACGGGCCCCAGGCTTGCACATTACACAACTCGCACAACCATCCACGGCAGCGTTGTGTGTGTGCCTCAGTCACTGGCAGTCATTAGTCCCTACAAATTATATTTTCTGGGGGAAAGGCTCAGGATACAACAGAACGTGAAATGGAAGGGAAAACTCTGAAAAAGTATGGTCTTCCTTTGGTTAAAAATGTGTATGTACACACAAATCAAAAATAAGAGCCCAGCAGGAAATATACCAGCCTTTTTATAGGAATCGTCTTGGGTGACAGATTGATTTTCGTATCATTTTCTGCACTCCATACGATACACACAATAAGATACATGCTATTTTTATAATGCATGACTTATATGATGGGAGAGGGAAGGTAATGCATTCATTCTTCTCTTCCTCTTTCCAGACAGGTGGGTTGTTTCCTATGGTGACATAGTCAAAGAAACTTTGCGGATCCTCACCTCAACTTTGTTTCTGGAGAGAAGTGGGAAATAATAAATGAAAGACCCCACACCCCTGGTTTGCACATGTAAGCGTGTGCGCGCAAACACACAAGCACACGAGTAAGGCTGTGCACGCACACACAAGCACACGTAAGCGTGTGCGCACACACAAGCACACGTGTGTGCGCACAGACACAAGCACACATACACACTAGGCTACAGAAGGCTTTCTCACAAGATGACTTACTGTGTTTGGCCAAATGAGATTCCACAAGACAAATCTTATTTGTAAAATCATATTAAATATGCTCTTGTTGATGGACTTTCCCAGACAAATCTCGGAACAAAAACTTCCTCGTTCTTCAAAGGTCACCTCTCCATGTAGGAAATTAGAAATTATCCCACTACAAACTCTCTGCACATGGCATACTTTCATAAAATCGGTTGGCCATTCGATGAATAAAATACCTATTTCTGAACCTTCTCAAAGGCAGTCATTGTCCCCTGCAGGGTATCCCTATCTGGGACATGCTGGGGCAATTCGTCGAGGGCTTCCTCTCTTCATCAACAACTGTTTCTCGAGTCTTTTGGAAAAGCTCTCCTTATACCTGATATGGAATCCTCAGTCAGGAAACTGGGGTTTAAAAAAAAAAAAAAGAATAAAAAGCTTAAATTTCCCCAAAGCCCCCTATTTTATTACATAAAATTAGCAACATAAGAGCAAATGTAATGCAATGCTAATTGTAATTAAATGCAATGGATGTTAAAATGTCAGTACGTACAACCACAGGAATATAACATTAGCTGTATTATTATTGCTAGCCCTCTTGCTTAATTAACAATTTTCTTAAGTAGGAACCTTTAAAAAACACCATCACATATAATTCCATATCACAAACTGTAGTTTAGGCTCTGTGGAGATAAAAGGGTGCTACTTCTGAGAACTTTCTAGAACAGTGCTTTGGTTTCTCCAGGGCTAGTGATTTTGTTCCCCAGGGACACTCCTCCGTAGACGATTTTCGGTTGTCGTGGGGGGTGGGGTGCCAGAGGTCTCTGCTGGCATCTCGTGGGTGGAGGCAGAGCTCAGGACAACCCCACAGAAAGAACTATCTGGCCCACGCTTCAAGAGGGCTGAGGTTGAGAAACCACGCTGTAAAAGAAATAAAAATCAATATTGAAAAAAAACATTAAAATATTCACAGTTTGACTGCCAGAATGCTAATTTCCTGGAAAACAAAAGTCTGTACTCTTGAAAAATATCCAAAATGACAACCAGCCCATTTGGGGGGAGGACCAAGCATGCTTTTGGGACTCATTTCAGCCCTGCTTATTAATCTGATTGGAATTCCAACTTCATCCAAGTTCTCAAAATCAGAAACAAAAACAAAAGCTCGTTCTCTTCACACCTCACCTCTCCTTTGGCCCCCAGACCAGGAGCAGCTGCCAGGATTCGTGGGTCAAAACCACCAACGTGCGGCTGAAATGCTGAGCTGCGGACTCATCCCTCCGCTTCCGGGCTCGTGACTCAGGGCCAACAATAGACCCCAAAGGCCTCTGGTCATGTCTGGGAGGTAGGCTACGGATGATGTTGATTTTTCCTTTCTAATTATCTGCATTTCCTAAACTGACTAGCACGAATGTGTTACTTGTTAAAAAGAAAAAAAAAAAAAAGTTGTTTGTTAACATGAGTCCATCCCCTCCTCCAGCTGCCTCAGAATCCTCCAAAGACCACTTCTGCCAACACAAAAAAGGAAGAAACGCCATAAAAACTTGTCCCTGGCTGGGTCCCTGGGGGTTAGTCTCCTTTTCAGAGATGATGAGCTCAGAACTGGGACCCTTTCAAGTTCAGCTGTGAAAGGCAAAGACCTCGTGACAACCTGGGCCATCGAGTCACAAAGTTGGGAAAACCCAAAAGCCACAGGAGTTTTGCTGGTGTGGGGTTACCATGGAAATGACGCTTGAGACCTGAGGGCTTACAGACCCGAGACCTCTGCGATGCCTTGGTTAGCCGCCCCGGGGACGTCTCACAAGACTCTGCAGAGCAGGCATCAGGGACCCCGTCGCCCAGCCAAGGACCCCATCCTCCCCCCCAGACTCTGTCTGCTGAGGACCAAACTGCTCTGCAAATGCCCAGCACAACGTAGGATTCTTTGCAATAGGTTTTGAGAAGAAAGGGCCTTTTCTACAGTGTTCTCGAGACTTCGAACACATGAGGAAGCCCATGGCGGGTCCTTTGCCCACCTTTTCTATGAGAATGCTCTGTCCAGCCAGAGTTTCTTATGGACCCCAGCCCAGCCGCACCTCTGGAATCAGAACTCCTGGGTAGGCTGAGCGCACACAAAAGTGAGCAAGCCCCACGGATGATTCTGACAGGGGCTCAAAGCCTGAGATGCCCCCCCACCCCACCCCGGTCTCCAATACTTCAAGGTGTCTTTTCCTTTCCAGCCCAAATGTCATGGACCAATGACATGTCTGTGCCTCAGTTTCCTTGTCTGTGAAATGGGGATAACCACACCCACCCTACGGATCAGTGCCAGAACAGTGTAGAAGGTCACATCCCAACCCCTCTGATGGGGCCCGGCCCACGGAAAGTGTTCCTTACGAATCAGTGTGGCTGCTTTAATAGTTCTTAGCCCAAGAGCCTCTCCAGGGAATCAATGACCAGCTTCAAAAGGGGCTGATGCACAGACGGTCCTCTTGGCTCCTTTTCTTTCTTCCTTTTCCTCCCTGTGCTCCCCGAGGTAAGGTTATTCCTCCTTTTCTCTTTCCGGCAGGACTCAGACCGCCTGACCCCGGCTTCCCCGGTGCATCTCAGCCACTCCGTACAATCCTTTCCTGGTATTTCTCTTCCCTTCCCGCCTTCGGATCTTAAAAAAAACAAAAACACAGCGCTGGGGGGCTCAGTCAGTTAAGTGTCTGACTCTTGGTTTCAGCTCAGGTCATGATCTCAGGGTCCTGGGATTGAGTCCCGTGTCGGCCTCCCTGCTCAGTGGGGAGTCTGCTTCCCCTCTCGCTCTCCCTCTGCCTCTCCCCCTGCTCATGCTCTCTCTCTCTCAAATAAATAATAAACAAACCCTTCCCAGTGGGAACAACCCAAGTATTTGTAGAGAGATGATGGATAAACAAAGGGTGGTTATCCACATGGTAGAATATTATTCAGCCCTAAAAACCGCAGCGTGGGTGAGCCCGGACGACATCGCGGTCGGTGAGACAAGCCAGTCACAAGAGGACAAATACTGTAGGAGTCCGCTGGCATGAGGTCCCTACAGGAGTCTGATGCTCAGAGACAGAAGGTACAACGGTGGGTGCCAGGGCCTGGGGCGGGGGTGGGAATGGGGGGCTGCTGTTCCCCGGGTGCAGAGGTTCCGTTCTGTGAGACGGTAAGAGCTCTGGGGATGGGCTGCACAGCAAGTGTGCCTATATTCAACACTAACGGACTGTACACTTAAAAATAGGGAAGATGGTAAGTTTCATGTGTCGTGTATTTTACGTCAACTAAAAACAAAATTAAAAACAAAGAAAACTTCCCATCAGATGCAAATCCCTGGTTGGTAGCAAAGGACGGCACTGCTCCTGGTAGACGTATGGGCCTATGGGGGGTCCTGGGGTGGACCCTGATTTCCCCAACAGACACTCTCTGGTCTCCTGGTGGCCGGCCGGCCGGGGGCCCCGACAGGAAGTGGGGACACAGTGATGTTTCTGCAAGGACAGAGGAGCCCCCCTGTGCGTGGATGTCGAGATGGGGTTGAAGCCAGCTCCCCAAGAGGAAAGGGTAGGGAAAGGGGGCTTAGGGAAAGTCAGATACTCAAGGTGGGTTAGATAACGCTTGTTTGGGCCCGTTTTAGGGTTTGCCTGGGACTCACAGGATTCCCAGGACACAGGACACTCAGTGTGAAAATGGGCAGGAAACTCTCAGCCAGACCAGGACAGACGGGTCCCCTTCCTTACTCAAAGTCACAGTGCTTTCCCCAGAGAGAGGTGACTTGTAACCAGCCCCCACCTGCCTCTGTCCACCACGCCAGAAAGACTGTCCAGCTCTCAGCCTATGGGATTCCCACGTGGGGGGTAAAGCTGTGTTTCCTCATTCCCGCTCTCCTGAAATCCCCTCTGTCATCTGTGCTCAGCCTTGAGCTCTGTCCCCTGCCCTTCTTAATAGAGTTCATTTAAACCCGCTCCTAGAACGTTAACGAATGTAGCCGTGCACATTAAGACAAACAGATAATTGTTTGATGAAAAAAGGAGCATCTGTGTGGCAGCTCCACTGTCTCACCTGCCCCCCCCCAGGGGGCGCTGCCCCATGCTTAGGGGCTCTAGTGAAAGTCCCCCCCTCCCAGCAGCCCCCAGCCACAGGGCCCAGAGAGGGGGTAACGTGAAACCATGATGATCCCAAACGGGTCAGAAGTCGGAAGCCTCCTGGAGGCCAGCCTGATGAAAGTGAGTCCTAGAAGATCCTGAGAGGGGGTTCCGGGTAAGGCAGAGGGCTGGGTGGGGGTGGGGTAGGGACAGGGAGTGGGACTCGTGGCCTGGGAGCAGGGAGGCCGGGGGAGGCCAGAGAGCTGGGGAGGGGAGCAGGAAAGGAGAACAGGTGGGAGCATGGAGGAGGCTGGACAGTCACAGAGAGGTGGGGGCAGGGCTTCCCCAGAGGAAGGTAGTCTAGGCTTGAGGGATGATGAGCGGGTCCACTTAGAGCCAAGGGGTGGGAGAGTGGGCCATCCTCCAGGCAGAGCAGAGCGGGAGCCCAGCTGCACAGAGAAACAGAAGGAAGACCCATGAGCAGCAAGGAGGGAGAGAACGAGGGAGAGGTCAGGCAGAAGGTGAGTCTGGGGCACTGACAACACCGCTACATGATTCAAATGGTCCAGAGCAAAATTAAACTGCAGACCCACTGGGTAAACTTACTAAGAATTTTTAGACAGAGATGTCAGAGTGTTTGAGTTAGGCATGGGGCTCTTCTGAGCACCGGCCCATGTTGCTGACCGGGTTGCCTGTCCATGAAGCTGGTTCTGGAGACAGATCCCCAGGCTCGTGCAGGCTCAGGAGTGCGATTTTGATTTAAGGGCCACAGGAGGCTTCAGAGGAGCTGCAAGGGCAGGGGCAGGACCTGACCTGACTTAAACCAGGAGAGCTTCCTGGAGGCTACGGCCTTTGCAGGGTGAGAGGCAGCAGTTACCTTGACTTTGACTTTGAACCTGCTGTGACTGTGGTGTAGTAAATGGACAAGTCGGGCAAATGTGTAACCAGCCACGTTCAGACATGCTTGAGGATGGAGCCCTTCTCCCCACAGCATTCCGGGGACCAGGGTACCACAGGGTCAACTTTGGGGAAGCTGGGTTCGGCAAACCAGTGCTGAGAAACCCTTTCAAGACCAGGCACCTGGGGGGCTCATTCAGTGAAGCATCCAACTCTTGATTTCAGCTCAGGTCATGATCTCAGGGTCTTGGGATCGAGCCCCGAGTCTGGCTCTGTGCTCAGCGGGGGGCCTGCTTAAGATCCTCTCTTTCTGTTTCTCCCCTTCCTGCTCCCACTTGCTCTCTCTCTCTTTCTCTCTAAGGAAAAAAAAAATAATAAAACCCCTTAAAGACCAATATTGTCTCACATCATACAGGGGAAACTGAGGCCCAGAGAGTGGCTGGGGGTCAGCTGAGGGCACAAAGACGTGACAGAGGCAGGAGCAAGGTGGTTACCTTCTGGGTCCCCCCTTGGGGTTCTTTACTGAGTCCAAAGCCAGTGCCCCCGAGCATGTGCAGTCACAGGGCCTGGAAACGGACCAGGTGGCCCCAAATGTCACACTGGATAGGCTGTGAGCTCAGATGGGGGCAGGGGAGGCAGTCACAGAACATCTGAGCTTCGGGACCTCTGAGAACAGGCAGATGCATGTGTTCCATTCAGAAAGAGGCTCCAGCCCCCTTCTTCGGAGCAAGCATGGGTGTGTAATTTTTAAATCTTATTAAATCATGAATCTGGGTCAGTGGTAATTTATAGATTACCTTCATTAACTGGATAAAAATAATCACCAACTCAACAGTGAGTCATAACAGCAATTAAAAAAAAAAAAAAGCAGAGCTTAGCACTGGTTGGGGTGTGAGGACATGTCTCCAATTATTGCCCGAAGATTCCGGAGATTGGCAAAAATCAACATGCACTTGGCCCGAGACAACTCCCTTTTTTCCCCCTTCATTTTCAAACCCTTCAGGAGAAATGTAATCCATATGTTTCGGATTTGCTTATGTTTAAATCATCAAAACAGTGTTTCTAGAACAGCATTTGATGTCCACAAGCCCTTTTCCCTTCTTTTTTTAAAGGCCTTTGGTCTTTGAACCAGGACGTTGTCTTGTGCCGAGATGAAACGGGGCTGCCCCTGGTGAGAATGCTGACTGGGCACCCTCTCCCACCTTCCCACCTGCCTCCCTGCCCTGAGGGGCGGCCAGGGTCCCAGGGCATCCTTCCCCTTGGGAAGGCGGCCCCACAGCAGCTGGTCTCCATGGAAACACCCCACTAGGCTCCTGTCCCCTATGTACGAACGGCAGCCTGAGTTTATGAAGAGCCTACTAAGTGCTGAGCATGGTACTGAGGAATTATCGACAGCTCAGTGAGGCAGGTGCTCTTATCATCCCTAGTCTTTAAATTGGGAAACTGGGGCCAATAGAGATTAAGCCCGTGAGCACAAATCCAGAGCGTGGCCCGCAGGGGGAGGATTGGGAGAGAGGATGTAAATGTTCTGGACGGTATTAACGGCTACAGACACGGCTTAGTGTCACGCCGGTGATTGGCATGCCCTCCCTCCCACTTCCCTCCCCCCCACTCCCCTGCCCCCTTCCTCCTTTCCTGTATTTATGGATTTAAATTGCTTTCCTGTGACTATTTTTTGGTGTTTTCTTTCAGCCTTTTTTTCTACATTTATTTCTACACGACTGTAACCATTCTGCACAGACAATTATTTTTTTTTAAGTGGCCTCCACACCCAGCGTGGAGCCCGACGTGGGGCTGAGCTTGAACTCAACCTTGAGATCGAGACCTGAGCTGAGATCAAGAGTCAGACAGCTTAACCGACTGAGCGCCCCCAGGCACCCCTGCACGTACAATTTTACATCCTTCTTTTAGCCACTTAACCTCCGCACTGAGAACGTTTGCACATTTATCGTAACGTCTCCTGAGTGTCCCTCACCGGTCGCACGCCCCTCCTCCCCACACTCCCTCACACCCTCGCGTGCGTCCCTCTGCCCCTTTGGGGGACGACAGGCTTGTTTCCATGTTTTTGTTGTTGTTCTAGGACCAATGGCCCGTGAATATCTCTGTGCACAGAACTGAACAATGTGTTTTGGCCTCAGTTTTGATTCTGACTCAGGACCCCTGGGGACACATTTCAGATTGATAAAAGAATAAAACTAGTCAACATTCATGGAGCGTTTATCAGGTGGCCGGCGCCCAGCCGAGTGCTACCATCTGTTGCTTCCTTTAATCCCCATCCCAGCCTGGTATAGATAGGGCTAGAATCCCTACTTCACAGATGAGGAAACTGAGCCTCAGGGGGGCAGAAGCAAGCGGCCCCAGGGTGAGCACACTGCCCGCACTGCCTTACTGGGTGCTGCTTTCATCTCCCGAGGCTGTCATAGCAAAACTGCCATATACTCGGGGGCTTAAAACAATGGACGCCTATTCTCTCCCAGTTCTGGAGACCAGGAGTTCAAAATCCAGGTGTTGGCAGGATTGGCTCTTTCTAGAAGCTCTGAGGGAGACTCAGGTGCATGCCTCCCTCTGGCTTCTGGTGGTTGCCTGGCTTGGAGATACATGGCTCCACTCTCTGCCCCCATCCCCACACAGCCTTCCCCTCAGTGTGTCTCTCTGTGTTTTCTCCTTTTCTGTCTTGAGAATGATCTCATCTCAAGATCCTTGCCGTAATCACATCTGCAGAGACGCTTCCCAATAAGGTCCCATTCTGAGGTTCCAATGACTGTATCTTCCGAGAGGTACCACTCAACTCACAAAGGTTGCATTCATCCGAAGTGGTCCTACTGGAGGTGGGGACACCACAATGCAACTTACCCACAATTTATCCAAGGCTTTGCTCCCACAGATGTACAAGGACCTACGCGGTCTCGCCGGCTCATCTTTGTTCTCTTTGAAGAGCAAATCCCACTCAGTCACCAAAAAGATGTGACCTTGACCAGCTACATGACCTTTCTGACCTTGACTTCCCTGCCTGTAAAACAGGGTAATAATCGATCCCAACTGCCAGGGTTGTTGGGAGGATTACATGAGTTAATAAAAGTAAAGCATTTACAAAAAGGCCTGGAACCCAGTCAGGGCTCCAAAACGCTAGCTCTGGTCTCTGGTGTTTACTAATTCAACATACATCTTTTGAGTACCTACTGTGCGTTCACCATTGTCCTCTGCCAAGAAATACAGAAGAGAACCAAACAAAGTCACTGCCCTCAAGGACCTTCCACTCCAGGGCAGGAGACAGGAAATAATCCGACAGTGTTGGGATGTCTGGAAGTACTGAGTCCAGTAAAGAGACAGAGGATATGGGGTGGGGTGGGAAGGAGTGCTGGATCTCAGAGTAGAGTGGCATTTTAGGCAGTGTGGGCAAGGAGGGCCACTCAGGAGGTGACATTTAGCAGAGACTGAAAGGAAGGAGGGAAGGAAAGAAGGGAGGAGGAGGGAAGGAGGGATGGAAGGAAGGAAGGAAAGAAGGAAAGAAGGAAGGATGGAAGGGGAAGGGGGAGAGAGGGAGAGAGGGAAGGAAGGAGGAAGGGAAGGAGGGAGGGAGGAGTTCTAACCTAGTGGTTCTCATCTGGGTAATACAGTCCGCCAGGGGACATCCTGCACTGATTGGAGCTTCATTGCTGCCACTACTGGGGGGGTGAGGGGTGAGAGGGTGCCACTGGCATCTGGTGGGCAGAGCCCAGCGACGCTGTTACACATCCTACGCAAGATCTACCCGCACAACAGAAAAGCATCCCACCCAAACCTCGGCAGTGCTGCGGCTGAGAAACCTGGCTCTAACCTCCATGTTTTTCTCTGCCTATATATTTTTAAATAACAAAAATGACATTATACAATACATAAAATGTGTGACCTGCTTTGTACGTGCACTAATATATAAGGAACCACATGTATCAAAAGAGTATATTTATAATTCTGTAAGAGCTAAGTCCAGGATACGCGAATACTGAGTAGAGCTCACCACTTTCCTTCTGATGGACTTTTATTTCCAAATTTTCACTGTTAGAAACAATCCTCTGATAAATACTCTTGTCCCAGCCCTGTTTGCCCATCCATAATTCTTTCCCAGGCACACATGACCGGACAAGGAATTGTTGGGTTGATGAGCAAGCCTGCCTCGAAGGCTATAGCTGCGGACTTTTACAAGGCTGCGGGGCAGAGAAAGGCAGCCTGGTGTCGTCTCAGTAGGTGTTTAACCTTGACTGTCACTCCGTCTTGTTGCACCATAGTGCCCTCCTCTGTGGAATGGACCTAAGAATGGATGTCACCTCTTGAGGCGGTGGTGGGGTCTATAGCATGAATGCGAAGCCCACAGCATGATGACCAGCCCCCAGGACCCGTGTGGTTCTCACATGGTCCTCCAGCACCATCCAACCATCCCACTTCCACACTCACACCAGCAGGGGTCCTGGTGGCCCTAGTCCCTCTTGTTCACCTGTGCCAGTCGAATCATTAAAACTGATATCTCATGGTTTTAATTGGTATGTATCAAGGAATGTCTGCCGGTCATGTGAACAAAGAGATGGTTTCCATAAGGGCAGGGGCCAGTGCAGTAATGGCTGTGGGATGGGCAAATCACAGGGCTGCATAACTGTACCCCCTTCACGTAAATGCCTAAGAAAATTCATCTTTCAAGAATCCCGAGTGTTGTGTGCCCACATACAACAGAATGCTATATACGTACATATGCCATTTGTATATCACAGATTTGTATGTTTTATATATATATTTATTTTAGGCAACTGAAAGGTGATGTGGTTTACAAGCTGAGCTGCTCGGAAAGGTGTGTAAAGGTTGTGGCTGCCTATTTTAGTCAAAGTTTCTCTCCACGAGTTTTTATTGAGAACACACAAACGGACCAAGTGACAGAAATAAGGTGAGATTCCTGCCTCACATCATGTGCTAAGATTTATTCCTGGTGGACCAAAGATTAAACTGTTAAGTCACTAAATAAGCAAAGATAAATGGATTAATGAAATGAAAGGACTGGGTAATTAGATATGAATGAATAGTTTACGATCTTAACGATGGAAAGAATCTTTTGAGGTATGGCACTGAAGATTGAAACTGTAAAGAACAATTTGGACAGCCTAAAAATTAAAATAAAAAACCCTGCGCTAGCAAAGAAAATATAAACAAGTTGAGAGGTAACAAAATTAGTAAAATTAAGAAAAAAATGAAAAATGTGACACACAGTATGGAGCCATAACATATAAAGAGTAATTGCTATTCAGTAAGAAAAAAATGTCAGCTATACTAATAGGATACAAACTGGTGAATATCTAAACAAGAAATGCAAATGACAATAAACATAAACCCACTCCATCCAGTTCAGTGCCTTCCACATTGTAGATGTTCAATGAAATGGTTGTTTGATCCCAAACCTGTCCTGAGTCACATAATAATTGCTCACTAAGCCCTTCCCTGGGGACCACAGCGTCGGGACAAGCACAGAACTCAGCTCTGTTCTCAGGCCTGCAGAAAAGGACAGAGTACTCAAGGCGGCCACTGGGAAGGTTCCTGTCACTTATGAACTGTGTGACTTCAGCCATGTGCCTCAACTTCTCTTTGCCTGGTAAGTCGGGTAAACAAGGATAAATGAGGCCAGTGTTAATCCCTACCTCATGGGGCTGTTGCAAGCACTTAGCAAGTTCATACACGCGAAGTACTTAGAACAGTGCCTGGCTCCTCGTAACGACTCAGCAATGCACTCCAGAGTTCAGAAATAAAGCTACGACGAGACGCAGGGAAACGCCCACCATTCACAGATCCGTGCATCCAACAAGTCCTTGGTCAGTGCCAAGTACATGCCCGGCGTCCGCGCGGCCCCGATAGGTGCTTCTCAGAGAGCAAACCAGAAACTGAAGCAGGCCCGGTGAAGGGGAGATGCGCTGTGACAGGGGAAACGCCTAGTTGGTAGAAGGAGCTCAGACCTGGGGCCTGACCCAAGTTACTCAACTTTCTGCAGTCGGCGCTTGTCAGGCTCAGCCTGGACAGTGAGTAGGAGTTTTCCAAGCCAACATCGCGCCCGGAAGAGAAAGCAGTCAGAATCCCAACTCTCGGGGTGCAAGAGAATGCAAAAGAATTTCAGCCCGTGTGTTCTCACGCTGTAGCCCTGTCATTAAGGGGGCAGGTTAGGGAGCCAGAGTGCGCCGAGTGACACCCAGGCTCTGGCAACTCCCTGGTGCATGCGCGCGCATGTGTGAGTGTGTGTGTGTGTGTGTGTGTGTGTGTGTGTGTGTGTGTGTGACTCTGTCTTGGTCTCACCTGGGGAATGAGGATAACAGCGGTGTTTCTCACGGGGTGGGGGAGACTTGTTGATCTCCAGCCCGTGAAGCACTTACGGGAAGGCTGGCGTGTTGGCCAGGCGCACACAGGTGTCCTCTCAGCCAGAAAGCCATCTCTGCAGACGGGATTTTCCGTTGGTCACTTAGCTGCCCCCTCAAGGCTCTTGCTCAAGGCTTTGGACTTTGAGAGCACGACGCTGGCCTTCCCAAATCATTTTCGGGATGATTCTACCTCAGGCTTCTCACCACTGACATCTGCAGCCAGATGGTTCTTCTTCTTCTTCTTCTTCTTTTTTTTTAAGTCAACTCTACCCCTAACGAGGGGCTCAAACTCATGACCCTGAGAGGGAGTCACGTGCTCTACCGACTGAGCCGGGCAGGTGCCCCCCGATCGTTCTTCATCGTGGGGAGAGGGGGGCTGTCCTGTGCATTGTACACGTGCAGCGACATCCCTGGCCTCGACCCAGCTGCCGGCAACACCCAGTTTTGATCATCAAAGAGGTCTCCCGCCATTGCCAAGTGTCCCTGGGGGGCCAAAGTCGCTTCGCTGAGAACCACCGCTCCGGGTCGATGCAGGGCTTTCTGGGAACAGCCCAGCCTGGTAGGGAAGTCCCTTTTCCACCACAGAAAATATATACGCTACCGGGTACAGGCCAAATTCCAGCCTTGGGTGTGTTTTGTTTGATCCAGGAGACATTTTAAATCTCCTTGATGGGCTGACAATAGAATCTTAAAAGTCAGGATGTCGCACCTAAAAATCCAGCTTTCTGGCTTCTCTTGAAAAATGGGACGATTTGATAACCCAGGGTCTGCGTTCCAGCACGCTGCGGCCCGGGAGCAAGGAGCTACACCTGCCCCCTTCCGATGGGCATGGCTTCCCGCCGGGCGCAGACCCCACCACTCTCTATTGTCCCCCCACTTCCGAGGACTGTCTACCTCCCCTCTTCCATTTCCATAGCCCTGCCGGCCCCTGACGGGGTTTGGGTTTGGAACTTGGTCTACTATGCTCACACACACACACACACGCAGACATATACATACACACATGTACACATACACACGCACACTCACATGCATACATGCACACACATGCATAGACACGCACATGTGTAATGTTTGCACATACCCACATGCATACCTGCACATACACAGACATATACGTGCACACGTGTACGCATATGCATGCACACACCCGTGCGTACACACACACACACCAGGCTCACCTCTGCCCATCCCCCGCAGCCCAGGGCACAGTGTCCCTGATGCACACACCTGGCGGCAAGGCTCTGCCCTTTGAAGCCATGCCTTCCTCCCCACAGGGACTCTCCGGGTGTCAGGCCGGATTGATGGATGGGACAGCTCGGCTCTCAAAACTGCCGCGTGTGTTTATTATGGCGATGAGTGTGGGCCAGGCTGCTTCTGGCTTGTGTAAGTGTCAGCTGGTGACAACATGTGCGCTACAGAAGGCAGATGTCACAGCGGACTGGGGCCGCCGATGGCTGCCTGCACGCCGAGACCACCCAGGGTCCGTGCTCAGGCTGCCCGGGACTCTGGTCCCCGTGCTGTTTCCCTGGCCTTTGGCGGAAGAAACAGAGGGTGGACGGTGACACGGGGCCATTGGGATAGTCTGACGGTGCCCGTCCGGCTCTCCTGGGAAGGTTCTCGGGCCCCACTCCAGCCCCCTGGAGGACAGTGGCACGGACAGCAATGGGGCAGAAGGATTTCCTCACCGCCGTCTCAACGATGCTCACACGCCGAGGTACCAGCACTTTCTGTTCGCTTCAAATACGTGACCACCGCAAGCGTACAAGGAAGGTGGCTATCGTCCCATCTTGGTTGACGATCAACAGGCCGTATCAACAGCTAAGACTTACTGACCGCTTCGTCCGAGCCGAGCGTAATGCTACGCATCTAATTCAGCCCATCAATTGATCCTCGCTACCATCTCGTGCCCGAGGTTCTATTAGTCCTGCCTTATAATTAAAGAAATCAAAGCTCAGATGATCTCTTTCTTCCCCTCTTCCTCGTCCTCCTCCTTCTCCCCCTTTCTCCTCGTGGTCATTCTTCAGGCTGAGGGCATATATACAACAGGCACTGTGTCAGGCACTTGGCTGTCACCGCCTCAGCCAATCCTGCCCCCGACCCCAGCCCGGTGGGGGGGGGGGGCTGTTGTCACCAATTCACCGATGAAGGAACCGAGGCTGGGCCTCAGCAATCCGTGGGACCGTCACCCTGCTGGCCTCAGGAGACGCCCGGTTCTCACCAGCACGAATCACGGGCACAGCATCGGCTGGACCGGAGCCAACCCCAGAAGCCCCTGCCCCCAGCAGCCAGGAGCATCTGGCCGAGGGTCACAGCGCTCGAGTGGGCATTGGGCCTCCAGGAAGCCGCTCTGCTGTGACGTAGCCTTGGATTTGGGGAACTTCCGCCCAGGAAGTCTCCATGGGTCTCTTTACAAGGTGCTAAAACTCGCCTTGCCACTTCTAATCTGTGAAATTGGGCCTGGAACACTGGGCGGTGACAGGAGGCTGGATGCCAAGCCATCCAGAGAAATGGGCAGAAATAACAAGACACACGATGACGTTTGTTATCCTAACAACGCGGGGCACTTGAAATGGCCTGATGCGTTGAGAAACCTATAAATTGCAGGAGTTACAAACTGGCCTGCTTTCTTCACCTCTCAGGGTGCTGCTAAGACAGATCTGGGAGCAGCCAGGCATCCTCACCTCCTTCTCCTTTTTGCCATTCCCACAAACCCAGGTAGCAGCTTGGCTAAAAGCAGAAAGCAGCACGGATTAACCTGACCCTACCAGCCAGATGTGGGTTCAGACCCCAGTCTCACCACCCACTTCCTAGCTGCATGAACTTAGCAAATTATTAGCCTCCAGAATCTTAAGTTTCCCCTGCTGGAACATGAGTGTAGAAAAATCACAAAGATGCAAAAAGCTGAAGGTGTAATTTAGCCTGATGAATGTTTGCTGGTGATTGTTTTATGCTGGTCATGGGAGAAACCATGGGCTGAGCTCATGCTTGCTTGCAAGACCTGTCCGCTATCTCAGAGATGGACACGTTCCATCTCCCACTTCCTACTTCTTTCCTCCAAATCTGGGGATTTTGCAAAAGCCTAGTAACGTATCATGTAAATGAACCTGCAAACTGAGTTTTAGATGAAACACAACCACCAACCGAACTTGGGAAACTTTGCCCTGGAAGAGAGAAGCATGCAGAGAAAACTTGAGCGTCTAATTTTATTCCTAATTGAAGCAGAGTTTTCTCAGCCTGGTAGATATGTATCAAATAATTACAGCTCAACTGCTATAATTTAGCACCTGGGTTATGGTGAAATTATTTTTTAATGCACCACCCCGGCTGTTTGATGTTTGATTTATGCCTGGATGTCAAGGTAGCAGATGAAAATCCAACACCGTGTTCCTAAGGCAGCTGCTGTGGCTGAGCCAGGAGGCTGGTGTGCAGGAGACTGCAGGTTGCTTAGCAACAGGGCGACCAACCCTCCAGTTGCCGGAGCCAAGCGTTTCCTGTGATGCGGGACTTGTGCAAACCAAACAAGGAAAGTTCTGGGCAAACCTGGATGATAGGCCACTCAACCTATTGAAGATATATTCTGGCCTTCCTCCGAGCAAACAAAACCACGTTTTAATCAGGGCAACATGCATCCTGCTAAAAAATGATATTTCTCTTGCAGTTAGGGATGGTCTTGTGATATAGGTCTAGCCAATGAGATGTGAATAGAAGTCTCAAATAGGGCTTCCAGGGAACTTCCTTAAAGGAGCTAATTCAACAGGTACCTGTCCTTTTCAACCTTCCACTTCCCTGTGTCTTCCTTGCCTGGGATGTGGCTATGATGGCTGGAGCTGCTGCCTCCATCTTGGGACCATGAGGTGACTTTGAGGACTGAGCTATGATTTTAGGATAACAGGAGAGAAAGCAAGGAGCTCGGGCCCCAGATGACATTATGGAGCCACCATCCAGTCCCAGACTTTTTCTTTTACATAAGAGAAATAAACCCCACTTTTCTTTAAGCCACTCTTTTACAGGCTTCTGTTAGCAGCCTCCAAATCAGTAAAGTGATCAAGTGTCCTGGTTTCCTTGGGATTGTCCCAACTTTAGCAACGAAACCCCTCCATCCCTGGCAAGCAGGATAGTTGGTCATTGGAGAATGGGATTACTAATGGACACAGCTGGGATCTGAGGACTTGAGGGGTTGGGCTTCATTTGGAGGAAGGTTTCTGGAGAAAAGATGATCATGGAGGAGGCCCATGGGTGTGACACAATAGACTACAGCTTCCTCTGCCCTCAATAAAGGGGCAGAGGGAAAAACCAGAGTGGACACACCTCAGCCTGTACTGGCATGAAAACAAAATTTAGGGCCACCTCGGTGGCTCAGTCGGTTAAGCATCTGCCTTCGGGTCAGGTCATGATCTCAGGGTCCTGGGACTGAGCCCCACGTTGGGCTCCCTGCTCAGTGGAGGGCCTGATTCTCCCTCTCCTCCCTGCTCCTGCTATCTCTGTCTCTCTCTCTGTCTCTCGCAAGTAAACAAAATCTTAAAAACAAATTATAAATGAACGCAACACCCGATATGCACACAGCACAGGACTGGTCACAAGACACCCTCCAAGTGGGTGTAAGAGCTCTCGCTCCCTCCCGTGATACATCTGAGCACCTATTGTGTGCTCAGGTCTGGGAACAGAACGGGATATTCAAAAAGCCAACAGTTCTTGCCCTCTTGAGAAATACAGGGACTGGAAGATCAACAAGTAAATAAATACATGATCATATCTTGTGATGGTCATGAAGGAAAGGATGTAGAGGAAGCAGGGGTGTGGGGCCCCCCCCTTAGATGGAGAGAGCAGGAAAGACCCCCTCCCAGATGTGGCAGGTGAAAGGAGATTGAAGGAGTCTGTGAGCGGTGCTCCCGGCAGTGGGACCAGCATAGGCAAAGGCTGGGAGGCAGGAAGCAGCTTTCGGAACCCATGGGTCAGGCACTAGTGCTCGAGGGGCGCTGGGGGCACCAGGTTGGATAGGGAAGCAGAGGGGGCGTCCCACCCAACTCCAAGGTCTGGCTTCGAATTTCAGTTCTGCCACTTAGCGGCTGTGTGGCTGTTAGTAAGCGACTTAACCACTCTGAGCCTTGATTCTCTCACTTGTAAAAGGAAATAATCACAGGGTGGTTTTGAGGTGAAGAAACAAAAATATTGAGTACTTGGCCTATAGAAGAACTGGAAACTATTGTTATCGTCAGCCCCAGAGGGAGAACCGTTTTCCCAGATGGCCATTATTTAGTCAACGATGCGGATGAACCCACCCGGTTGTGAACGTGGCCTTGCCAAAGCAAGAGCACTTTCGTGTAAAGAACCTTCATCAACATTGTATTCATTTTCCAGCCCTGGCGGAAGCCTCCCCCTGCGCCTCCCCACCCGCCCCCCTGCTCTGCCCCAGTCGTGGGAGGCAACACCTGAACAGGTAATTACAGCCGTGAAGACAAAGGGCTGACATTGTCTAGTTTCTGGAATATGTCCCCCACCCCCTCGTAATTCACCTCCGTGGCAGCGAGTGGTGGACTTCCGACCAGTCATCAAACCAGCACAGGGAGAGGCCAGGCTGACGCTTGGCTCAAAGCCCTGAGATCCCTGCGACCCGACCCGGCCCCAGCACCGTACCCTCCGCTGTTCCCAGACACCACACGCCGGCGGTATGGCTCCTCCATGGGAGCGAGAAGCCACAGCTTCGCTCTCGCATGTTCCTTCTAGCGTCTGCTGGGCTGTGGGCAACCAGGGAAAAACTCCAAAATAAATTAGAAGCCAAAATACTGAAGAACGCTTTCTCCATAGAGGACTTTATCAAAGATCTCTAAGATGGCCTGTGTTGCTCTTGCATCTGGAAGCTAGATCCCGCTTTCTGGGGGAGGAGAAGCTGCTGAGGGCTTGCGCGGGGAACTCTCTGGTCGGCTCCAAGACAGTGACCCCACGGACCCCCAAAACTTGCTGTCCCAACTCCATCTGCCTTCTCCCACCTCCTCGGGGCACCTGTCCCTGGCTATCCATCCCATTCTCCTCGCGCCCCCCCTCTGAACTCCCGCCAATGGCATCTGTCTTAGATCAGGGTCCCCAGAAGCAGAGGCTGACATGAGAATTCACGGGCACATGATTTACTAAGGACGAGAGACTGGGCCAGACCAATAAGGGCGGGGGGGGGGGCAGCAGGACCGTGGTGGGAGAAGTAAAGTGTGATTTTGGGGTGGCTTCAACCTGACCCCACAGGGAACTCTGGAGGGTGTCACCCCATGAGGTTTTCTTGTCCTGGGGTGAGGGGCCCAAGCTTTCCTAATCCCCACCGGACCATCCCCGGCTAAGGGCCGCGCTGGGTGTGCAAACTCCCATGTCCATCCGGACCTCTGGGCCTGCCCCAGTGTGGTTCCAGGGGCCCCAGGGCAGTTCGCCAAAGACCAAGTCACTGGACACCAAAGGGCCGGGGGGCGAGCACACAGACACAGTGCAAGGGACGTGCAGGGAGTCCAGGCAGGACTGCAATAGGGTGAATGTCTGCCCTCATCTCAAGTAGATTACACGCCCCGGAGGGCCAGGCTCACATCACACATGTGTCTTTCCTCCCTCCCTGAGCCTAGCTGACCCTCGGCTGACAGCACGTGAACACATGAATGAATCGTCACCAGGCTAATCCTGGGACTGGCTGCAGTCACAGGCCCGTGCTAACCGGCTGCAGACGGCCTCTGCTCGGGGATGCCCCCCTCGTCCACGCCTACCTGACCCCACTGCACTTCCATCCCACCATCCTGTGGGCCATTTGTTTCCAGGCTGGATCGTGAGGGCCTGCAGGGGAGGCCGGCACCCCCATCCTCCAGCACCATTGTTTGCTGGACAGGGTCCCAGACCAGCAATGCCAGCCTGGCCTAGGAACTTGTTAGAAATGCAAGATCTCGGGCCCAACCTAGATGAAGGAATCAGAAACCCTGGATGTGGACCCAGAAGTCTAAGCTTTCACCAGCGCCCCCCCACCCCGCCCCGAGATTACGCCCCATGGCGGCAGCACCATCACCGGAGCCCCGCTCAGGGCTGGGGACCCAGATAGAGTGGTCAGACTGTCGTGGCCGAGGCATCCGCAGTGCTGGATGCTGGGGGCAATGGGTCATGTGGACCCTGCCTTTCTGCGTGTCTTCAAGGCCAAGGCTCATGTCACCCTACACTCAGTCACTCTTCATCCATCCTGTGCTTACTGACCCCACACTCCATGCCAGGCTCTGTCCTGGGTGCTGGGGACACAGTGTGAACAACACAAGCTCTGGGTCCTGGTGTTCTCATCACAGAACAGATTTTGGAGGAGAAGCCGAAAACCCACTCAGGCCAGCTCAATTCAAAGGCAGCTTGCAGCAGGAACACACAGGACCCTCAAAGCCGGCGAGGGCAAGACGTACCCTGGGCCCCTGGGATCGGGACTGGGCGTCTAGAAGCCAGCCTCCTGTCCTGACCCCCAGAGCAAATGCTCCCAGCACTGCCCGTCTCTCTCTGTGACCCGGGTTCTTCCCATGGCTCTGCCTACCAGCACGGGCTCCCAGCTTTGCCCTCACACAGTCTCCCCAGAGGTCATGGAATGGACATCGCAGTTCCGCTTTCTGGACAAGCACATCTGGAGGAAGAAGAAGGGCTTCTGCTGTGCATCTCTTGCTAACAGCGTGTGAGGCTTTCCGGGAGCCCGGCAGCTCACGGCAGAATCAGACCACACGTCCCTCCTTAACCAGCCTTGCGAGGGCAGCAGGACCCAGGCACACTTGCCACAGACCTATCCTGTTTCTCCCAGTGCTTCCCAAAGCCCCACGCTACCACCAGGACTATTCCTACAAGCATCTCGTCCTGCCTTCCGTCAGCCCTCACCTGCTATCTACGTACAAAGAGCCACAGAGCCTTCCAAGAATATCACTTTCTACATGCCACTCCTCTGCTCAAGAACCAGGGATGACTCCCTATTACTTACTGCATCCAATTGTAATATGATGTCTGGTGACCCTCACATGACCTTGACTAGTGTCAAGGCTTCCTGGACTATCCTCATGTCTATCATGTGGTCAAATCAGATGATTCTCGCATAGTGTCCAAGCACCACGCCAACGTCCACTTCTTGACTTTTCTCAGGCTTGCCTTCCACTGGAAATACGCTCTCCCGTTTTCTGTCTAATAAAGACCTGCCCATACCTTCAATCTGGTTTTAGGAGGTGCCGGACACTGGGCCAGTACCCCAGATATCACACAAGGACAACAGAAAAGGCTTTGAGGCACAAGGACTTGGGTTCAAGTCCCATTTCCAGCGGGACTGTGTGCCCTTGGCTTGCCAACAACCTGTCCGAGTGTCGGTATTCTATTATTTAAAATAGGGACAACAAAAAATAAAATGAAATTAGAATAAAAAATAAAATAGCAACAGAAGACATATCTCACGGTGTTGCCTTAAGGGTTAAGAAGGCGAAACACACAATAAGGCCCTCAGTCCCTGGCACATACTACATGCTCGCTAAACAGTAAAAGTGATCAGAGAGCTCCCAGATAAGCGACCTGTGGCATTGTTGCAGTCACTGCCTTTTATACTGGGAGCTCCCTTCTCCCCAGGGGACTTCCTGGCCTCCTACCTCATCTGCCTCAAAAGCTGGACTGAATCTGCTGCTGGCCTCGGGTGGCTTTGCTCATGGGGCTGGAGCAGAGCAGACACTGCCCAGCAGGGGTACCCAGACCTGTGCTCTCCTCCTGGCTTCCCTGAGCCTGGCTCAGGTGTGCTCTCTCAGAGCTTCCCTGTACCTCCCAGCAATTTGCTGTCCTTACGTGATCGTCTCTGGATGTCCTTCTCCCAGGGTCCGGTTCCCAGGCCTGCTCAGCCAGGTGACGACTAAAGACTCTGAAATTCGCTCCCTGAGGCAGAAAGGTAGGACCAGGCCTGTGAGGCAACACCTAGCAGGGTGAGAACGGTTCTCAGCAAGGCAGCGGGCGGGTCGGAGAGTCCTGACCACAGTCCACCCTTCCCAGGGGAAGACAGAAGCTGCCCGGCTCTGGGGCATCCCGGAATGGGGCAGTGGCTTCCCTTTCTTTCTCTCTCTCTCTCTCTCTCTCTGCCACTCCAAACTCAGAGGTCGACAAAGGATAGACACAGCGATGTCATTAACCCCGAACAAAATCTAGTCCCTGCCGCCAGAGAACTTGCCTGAACGGGAAGACTTGAGTCTTCTCTTCAGAAAATGTCCCCAGACTCCAAGAGCACCTTGGTTGTCCTTCGGACCCCAGCTCCCTAAGCCAGGCCAACTCCCTTTCTGTGTGTTTGGACTAGAGGCGAAATGGGCTGGGGAGGTGTGGCTGACACATCGTTGCCCCGGAGCAGAACCGAAGGCTCCTAGGGACCGGGAGCTCAGCGCTTTAGCTTGTGGGGTCCGTCTTCTTATCTGCCAGGGTTGGCTCAACACAGAGACAGCAAGCTTCTGCAGCTGACTCTGACCTTGACCTTGGCCGTGATGTGCGACTGCTGCTATGGAACACACACGCGCCAGGTGACGGTAAGGGCTCTACGTGGATCTCATGTTTTCCCCACGATGACTCGGCGAGGTAACATACTTATATCTATTTTGCAGACAAGGAAATAGAAGCACAGAAAACTGGAGAGTGAAAGGTCCTTGGTTCAGAGCCAGCCAGGCTGGTTTGGGAACCAAAGTTTCTGAACCTCTGCACTCTGGGGAGTGCTGCAGTGGACGAGTCGTGTGTGCCACGGGTCCTCACGTGGCTGTACCGCTACGTGTGCTGGGGAACTGGCACCTCCATGTTTGTCGGTCTCTGATTCAAAGACTGTGAGGCTTGACATCCTCCTTAGACCCAAGCCTTCCTGTCCTTGTACAGACAGCCTCCTATTTGCACAGCAGTGCGGGACCACGAAAATGACCTTAACACGCCGGAACCGTGCGAAGCAACCTTCACAGTCAATGACGGAGTTACGATCACTTCGTAACCTTTAAACAAAATGTTGTTGACACATTAAAGACTCTCTTTCCGTCAGTTATGAATGTCTGAGGAAATGAAAAGATAGTAAAGTCCTAGTTGTTTAGTCCGCTATCATTTAAAACATCAGATATAGTAAGAATTCAAGTGTTTTATTTCTTGGTACAAAAACCTTTCGATACCATGCCTTGGAGAATCGTTATGCTCCTTTCTAAGTTTAGAGAGGCTTCCGACATTTTGATCTTAGTGCTTTCAATGTCATGAACTGTCTCCGAGAGTTCATTTCTAAGTGTGAAGTTTTTGCCAGAGTCACCTCCGCTGGGACACCTTCCTCTTCCTTGTCACGAACACTTTCCCCATTTACTGACATGTTTGTCCCCATGAAGTTCCTCCGGCTGCACGTCTAGGGCCCCTCCAGCAGCAGGGGCACCCACATTCCCCTGGGCAACTCTTTCTTCAACAATTCCATTTACATTCAATGCCCATTTCACTCCCAGAGTCAATTTTCATTTCTTTGCTGTACTTTTATCTTAGTTGGCCAATTCCCCATGTCAGCTTCCATGCTCAGTGGGGAGTCTCCTTGAGATTCTCTCTCTCCCTCTGCTCCCCCTTATATGTAATATTTATCTATTTATATATACATTTCACATAGATATATAGATAGCAAAATTTGCTGCGTGAATCACCCTGTGGCACTGTCACCGTGCGTCTAGTAGACTTTGACTCAAGATTCGTGCATGACGGAGGGCACAGCCCAGCACATGGATCTATCAGGACTCGCACTGCGAGGAAGGCAAAAAAAGTGTCTGTGCCTCAGGGGCGGTGAGGGGAGCTAACAGTTTAGTTATTGTTGACTCAAATAGCTAAAATGTCTAGTGGTTGCTCTGGTTTGTGTCATCCTATTCCTGAGATGTGGTCTCTCCCTGGCTTGGCTCTAAGCCCTTGGGTTGCTTTACCCTTAGTCTGCCTCCCCCCACCCCCACCCCCTGTGGAGACCCCTGACAATTCCAGGCTTAAATTCTATACCATGTGTTGTCTTCCAAATATCCATTCCTCCAACTTCCTTGCAAACAGATCTCTGATTTTATTTTGATTATCAATGTGCCCAACTAAAAATATTGACCTGCCCAGACTCACTTGCATTTAGGATTAGCATGTGACCTAGCTCTGATTAATAAGAGATAAGGAGACATCTATAAGGTGGGGCCACAGGAAAGCTACCCTTTTTTTTTAGATTTAAAGGGGATAGAAATTAACAACTACCTTTTCCCTTCACTCCTCCTTTTGTTTTTTCCTAGAGTATGGATGTAATTGCTGGAGGTCTGGCAGCCACATTGCAACCATGAGTATAAGAGACATATGGTATGGACAGAAAAGCAGAGAGACAGTAGGGGCCTGGGTCCTTGCTGGTTTTTTCTGATGCAGCTTCACCAGCCTACACTGCTGACCTTTTCCCCCTGGAAAAGTGGAGAGCTGATACCTAGATGGAAGTGATGGACAAATGGAAGGCCAAGCAGCTGCTACGGTACATGGCAGGGGACAACTTGGTCCTGAGGCAGATCCCACATTCTCAATGATTCCTCCACCAGCCCTGCCACCGGGGATTTCTTCCCGGCTCTTTCTTCTCCCCAGATCCTGGAATTTGACCACGTTGTCCCATTTTCTCCCTTCCTTTGTTCCCCTCTCTCCTTAGCATCCAACACATAAGACCTTAATCCTCTTCCTTTATTTTGTCAAATGGTCCCAGTCTCCATCACCAACCTGAAACAGACCTCTAGCCCACCTTCATCTGTACAAAAAAAGTTATGAGAATTTCCTTTCCAACCAAGTGGCCTCTACTGTGGCTCTGCACACCTGGAAACTGGCAGAAGTATGACAAGACCGTTTCTTCCTTGAATCCATCAATATCCTCAGTTGGTCTAGAAGCAGAAGGGACAGGATATCACAGCAGTAAAAAGTGGCAGCTTGGGGGGCACATCACCTGATTTTTAATCCTGATGGGATTATGTAACATCGGGTTAAATATGAGTTTCAGGGACATGACGAGTAACTCTTTAGTATCAGATACTCCATATTGCATGTGTCCCGTACTTCATGGGGCAGCTCTGCAAAGTGCCCCAGGCTCACGGAGCCTCCTTTCCTAGATCTAGGAATGTCGCTGAATGCAGTGAATTCCCAGTCTGGCGACGAGTGAGGGATAGGACCGCACGGTCCCTGGCACATAGTAGGTGCTCAGTACGGTAGTGATAATGCTGCCACCACCACAATCAGTCCTGGGAGGTGTGGGTGGGTTTTATCTCCCTTCCAGGGACACCAGCTTATTCATTCGGCATCTATCAGTTGACGCATTGGGTGGTTTTCGCAAGGAATGGGAACCATAGCCTTCTTCCCGACCAGAACTTACAGAGACTATCATAAAATAGTAGTTGAAGGGCTACCAGCCCATTTTTCCAGTTACCAGCATAGAACAACCAGCCCTTATAGGACCCTGCCAATGACATGACCAGAATTACTACCTCACGGGGCATGAGGCGCAGGAGAGGACGGGGTGGGAACAGGCACAGAGTTAAGACCCGGATTCCACACATAATCAGCAACCTGGCCTTGGGCAAATCATCTCAACTTCTGCGGACCTCAATTTTCCCATCTGTCAGATGGGGATAAATGAGGGTTGTGCAGCCTGGCATGTAGCTCAGACAGGAGCAATGAAGGTTGCCCCAGAGGGTGGAAGTGAATGCATTTTGGAAAATAAACCTGCCAGCAATGCCCCTTACCATGGGTCTCCTGTGCAGGAGGTGGGCAGACTCCCCGTGGTCGCAGAGGGTATAGTCCTCTCATCTGCTTCGCCAGTCTCTATCCTTGTGCACGTGAGGCTCAGGAACTTAGCAAGAGAGTCACTGCGATTTGTCCCAGAGTCCAGCACTGTGCCTGGAAATGAGGGAGAAACGGAAACCAGGACCGGGTGGCATGCTTAATCCGGCTGATCCAATTTGGTCCGAAGAGTGGTCTCCAGCAGCGCCTGGCACCCAGGAAGTGGCTCGGCTTTAGAATCGGAATAATCATCACGGTGATCGTAACAACCAGCTCCTCACTGGGATGTACTGGGTGGCTGGCATGCCGTGTAGCGCTTGACGTGGCTTATCTCCTTTAACCCCCAAATCCCACTTCGAGGAAGGAGCTGTTATCGTCCTCGCTTTACAGGCAAGGAGACTGAGGCCGAGAGCAGTGACACGATCACTGGCCCCAGTCACCTCCCTGGAAAGCCGGGCCAGGCCTCCTATGCTGGCCACCCGGAGCCCCCACCCGTTCTCTGCACCTCCTTCTTCCTGGAGCCGGGAGGCCACTCAGGGTCATGCCTCCACCCTTTCTCACCAGGTGCCTCCAGCTGGATGGGACCTTCTGGTCTCCATTCCCTCACACGGACAGCTAGACAATGAAAATGCTCCCAGAGCCAAGCATCCCTACAGCGTGGGCACCGCGGCCCGATGCACTGGGATCCAACCCCAGTATCTCCATTTATCTGCAGTGTGACTTTGGGCGCATGGCTTAATGTCTCTGAGCCTCTCTTTCTCCCTCTGCAGGAATGGGAACAGTACTGAGAGTCCACCCCATGAGCGATGGTGAGGATTCTGTGAGATGTCGCCACAGCTAACATGGGAGGCTTGTCACCAGCATGCCAACTGGGCCACGCCACCAACACACAGTGGGGGGAAAAAGTGCTCCCTGCAGCTTCCCCTCTACGGCATCCTGCCTCCCCTGAAGGGGGGGAACTTCCCCTCTACCTCTCCTCTTTGGTCTGTGGACATGCGACATGCCTTTCTGTTGATCAGAAGCACACTTTCCCACTTGGCAAACTCACGGGCCGTCTTCGTTACAACTGCTACAGGGAAAGCTAATGGTCAGAGGCCTTGAAACACTCAGAATACCGAATTTCATTATTACCAAAATGATGATGTGTCTATGCTGTTCGATCAACCAGGTAATTTTAATCCTTTAAGAGCAAAGCAAAATCTTTTGCTCCAAATGCAGCACCAGGGAATCAGAGACTTTTAATCTGGATTCGTTTTAATTCCTATGGAAACAATGTTCTCCATTCCCAGCGCTCGGCTTTCTTCTAATTAGCGCCGAATAACAAAAGTATAACAGTAGCACCTCTCCTCCCAACTCTTCCAACAGCCTGTCAGAGACAGAACAGTGTGAAAAACAGCTCAGTTTATGAGCGACTTTGTCATTTTTTTCTGTCTAGAATAAAATGCACCCACTTGGGGAAAAAATAAAGGCCCTGAGGATGTCACTGGGAACCCGGGCCCAGGGTGGGAGCGGGGAGGTACGAGGGTGGGAAGGGAGGCAGGAGGCAAGCTGGGGGTTTTACCTCCAGGACGAGATCTGAAAATTCTGACTAGCTGTGTGATCTTCCACAGGGAACCTTCTTTCTAGGGAGGCAAGTTCTCTCCTCTGGGGTGACGAAAGGATGGAGGCAGAGATGCAGGGGTACACAGATAAATAGAGACGAGTCTATCCACGCCACCCTGTGCCAGCACGGCTGGGTACTTCTACGAGTGGTGCCTACTTTGCCTCCTCAGTTCTCACCATTCCCCCCCCCCCCGGGGTCTTCCCACTTTACAGAGGAACATCGGAAGCCCAGGATCACACTGTCAAAAACAGCAGACCTGAGCCTCCAATTCTGCCCTGCCTGGCTTCGAAGCTGATGCCAGCCCCACCTCCAATCCTGCCTACTCCCGCTGCCGAGACAGGAGGCCACTGGGCGATGGCAGGTGTACCCAGGAGGCTGAGAGATGGAGCCCCACCCAGATCCTTCGGTTGCCCTCAGGGACTAGCATGGCCTCCAAAATCATTCATTCATCAACACTGGTGCACTGAGGCCTCATTCAGTGCCTCCTGGACCCTGGGGGTTCAAAACGGGTAAGACAGGCCCCTGCCCTCCAGGAACTCACAGTCTACAGAGGAAGCCAGAAATGTATTTTGTTTAACAAGGTAAAGAAAGTTTGAACTGGGTTTTGGCATCCACATCCAGCAGACTGCGATAAATACGACCTGCTAATACTCATTGGAGAAAGAACATTGAAAGACATTAAAAAAAAAAAAAAACCTGTGTTCTTTTATTTGTTGTCAAAATCTCCAAGAGACAGCTCAGCAAATGAATCACCATTTGCAAAGGAACGTGCCCCAGCCTCTCCCTCTTGCGTTAATCACAAGCCCCTGTTGTCAGGCTGGATGGGGGAGGTGACAGGTGAGGATCGCCCGGTCCTCCCGTCCCACCCAACCCACCTGGCCCGCTCTGCTTTGGGGAAGAACAAGGGAGCCGACCTTTTAGGCTGGGTTGGCGTCACTCTCTTGAGGGCTGGAGAAATATTTATCACGGCTCCAATCAGACCTACTAATTTTGCCCCACGTTTCACAATGCACCAAAAACCTCATGTTGTAACCGGGCGTGTGACATCAGGGATCGTGGCCACGATGTTTCAACCCGACAGCCACCCAGAGCCATCCCGGGTTGTTACATGAACTTTTATTGGTTTGGGGTGTTTTTGTTTTGTGTTGGGCTGTGTCTGAGCGCGGAGGGGACGGACAGCCTCATTGCTTGGGTGTATGTGGCATCCATGCAGCTTCGTCTTTGAAGTTTAAGACCAGTTGTAAATTCCTTGAAGTCCGTCCTATTTCCTTTTATATTAGCATGTTAACAAGCGTTGGAAAACTGACAGAGCTTACAGGAAAGCACAGCTGGGTTGATCCTTCGGCCTGGGTTTTAATTCAAACCAGAGCCCGGCCTAGCGCTGTGGCCGGGCTGGTGTTTACAGATGCAGCAGGAAGAGCCCGCACAGGGATGAAGCCATCAACTCCAGTGCTTCCTCTAGACGCAGCCCCAGTTGGAATTAATTAAGAAAGGAAATGCCACGATGCTCTAAATTACTTCTCTACTAGAAACCTTTGCATCAGATGAAACTCAACAATAAAAATGGAAGAAGGAAAAAAAGGGGGGGGAACCCCACCTCCCAGAAATGTGCTTAATGTGAATTGGGGTCTTCGTTGGGGAGGGCAATGGAGGAAAGCATCTCCCAGTTCCTTGCGAGGGAAATCATGTGACATTTCACACAGGCCACCAAGGAGCAGGCCACTGATTACGTGGCAAACTCTCCTAATCTGAAGCATTTTGAGCCCCCTTCATCAGGGGCACTTTGGTGGGAGGGAGTCAAGGTGTGAAGTCTTCACCCCATAGCAAGTCCAAAGGAAAGATCTTATCTGAAGGTGACTGTGCCCTGCTGACGTGGCAGAGGGACTTCGATGGACAAACGTGTCATCACTCACACTGTGTCTCTTTGCATGTGGCAGGCCTGACAGGGTCTCAAGGGGACAGAGCCGTGCGAAAGCGAATTAAGGAGCATGGCTGCAGAGGGTGAATGTCAAGGTTTCAGCCATGCTGGCAACATGGTTTCCAAGAGGATTCTCCTGGCTCTGACACGGAGGCTGCTCAGATCAGCTGTCTTCTGCCCCGCGCCCTCCCCCGCAAAGGGCATCTGTGTTAAGAAAGAGAAAAAGTCACCTTCCTTCCCAACAGTGGCCCGTCCACCCTACCCCACCGCAGTCCCATTTTGCTGCCTTCTGTCCCCCTAACAGGAAAGGATGTCCAGGGCACCTCCCACACATAGAAAGGGCTGCAGGGCAACACGGTTGATTTTTATTTTGATGGGATTTCAGGAAAAATAAATAAGTAAAACGTAAACACTGATGATGAACGTATACTTTCCATACGGCCCAAACTTAGCCAACATATGTTGAGTTTTCACGCACTCTTGGACTTTTTGATTGTTACCAAAATTCCACGTGCACCTGGTTATGGGACCAAAATATCCCGCCAGAAAGATAAACAATGGCAGTGGAGATCCAAGCTCATTGGAACCATCTTGTTGAACAGGGACCTCATGTGAGGGGACCCGGAGGGGAGTTCACGTTCCGGCGAGCAGCGCCCTTTGCCGTGCCTCTACTGTGAGGACTCAGGGCTGAGTGAGTGATCTGCACACCCCCCTACGCCCCGGGCCGTCACACAGCTCTGGGTTAGACCCGAGCCTTCCCTTCCTGGCCGGGTGACAAGTGACCTTCCCTGTCTGGGCCTCACGTTTCAAAGGGCGGTGATGACAGCACCTACCCTAGAGGATTATTATTCTGAGGACTAAACAAGAGCACACACGGAGCTCTCCCCAGGGCCAGCCACCGAGTGAGCCCCCGGGACACAGCAGCCGCGGCAAGGCAAGCCACTCAGACAGCTGGACAGTGACGGAATCCACAGACACTCATTAGGATCAAACATTCTAGAAACAAGACCATTTGGATGTCCCCGGGAACCTGGAGGGGATTCTAATTTTTCCATGCTGTTGACTTTGAATTCTGAATCAAGAGAGGTTAATTTAAAGCCTATTTATGCGAGGTGAAATTGGAGTAAGCTACTTATACTGCCCTTGCCTTCCCCCGCCCGTCACGAAGTTTATTTTTCACCCTGTGTCTGTGTGTTTGTCTGAAATGTCTTTACTGAACGTTCTATTGTGAAAGTCTTGCATGCGCAGAGTAAAAATGCCCAAATATTACAGAAGTGTAAAAGATTCCCTCCCACTACGTGTTCTAGCCCCAAACTCAAGATAACCACTACAGGGGAAAGGGGAGCATCTTTCCAGACTCTATTCGTCCTTACATACACACACAATCATACATCTTGAACGACCCTGACGTCCATCCATAAATGTCTACCTCATTTTCTGGAATTGACATTTTTTTTTTTAGAACACGTTTAGATTTACAGAAAAATTGCAAAGGCTGTACAGAGGTATACCCCACGCGTAGTTTCTTCTGTTATTAGCGACTTGCGATAATGTGGTCCCCTCGCTGTAATTGATGAGCCAATATTGCTACATTATTCAGATTTGCCTAGTTCTTCCCGCATGTCCTTTTCCTGGCCCAGGATCCCAACCAGGGCACCATATGACCCGTAGTCATCCTATTCTCCTTAGGCTCCTCTTGACTGGGACAGTCTCTCAGAATTCCCTTGTTTTTGATGACCTTGAAAGTTTGGAGGGGGACTGCTCAGGTCATTTGTAGAATGCCCTTCTTGGAATTTGTCTGATGTTTCCCTCGTGGTTAGACTGGGGTGATGGGTTTGGGGGAGGGCGGCCCCAAAGGTGAAGTGTCCTTCTCAGCATGGGATATCAAGGCTACACATTCCCAGCATGCTTCACTGTGGTTGATGTTGACCCAGACCACCTGGCTGAGGTCTACTTTATTTTGCAACAGCTACAAAGTCTTCTGTTGCCGAGAAGTATAATTATTTTTTAAAATATAATTTTTAAAATCAATTGAGGGTTCATTGATATTGATGTAATAGAAGGTATACACGTGGGGCGCCTGGGTGGCACAGCGGTTAAGCGTCTGCCTTCGGCTCAGGGCGTGATCCCGGCGTTCTGGGATCGAGCCCCACATCAGGCTCCTCCGCTATGAGCCTGCTTCTTCCTCTCCCACTCCCCCTGCTTGTGTTCCCTCTCTCACTGGCTGTGTCTCTCTCTGTCAAATAAATAAATAAAATCTTAAAAAAAAAAAAAAAAAAAGAAGGCATACACGTGTACAAAACCAAGCCCGGGACACATCCTTGCATCACCACGTCTGCTCAGTGTGTCAGAGGTTTCTGCGACATGATTCCTGAAAGCCTTTGCTCAGTTTGAAGGGTAAGCATATTTTAAGTTTTGCCAGATCCTGCCAAATTGCCATTGGAAAAGATGTTCCCGTTTATCCAGCCTGCAACAGGGGCCAGTCGCCCACATCTTCCAATGACAGCGTTCTTCGCTGTCTCTTTCATCTTCGTCTGTGTGACGGAGGGAAAGAAATAAATTATATGCTGAGTCTGTCGGCTTTCCTAGAATTCAAGCACTTAGGTTGATACCCCAAAGTCTAATTTCAGAAAAGAGTAAGTTGTTGGAGTCAGTCCCCAAAGAAAGTGTGCTTAATACTAAATATCGGGAAGACACGGGGAAAACATAAGAATTAAATCCAACTGCCTTTTTAATCTAAGAATTCCGAAGCATCAGCTCTCTGTTTCCGAGCATTTCTACTTTGAAGACGTGCCTGTCGCACGCAGGACACATCTGGCCTTTCTTGGTCACCTTCGCTCCTTTTAGCTCGTCGCCACCTTCAAAATTAATCCCCATCTGAAAGGTCTGTATCTTTGAAAGCCGGGCCTGTCCCTCATGTGAAGAGACCTGGTTTTCCGTGCGTGCGGTCTCATCTCTGTTCCCAAACTTATACAAATCACAGGGAACCAGTCCTTTCAAAATTGAAGATCTGACAACTATTTACATGCTGAATGAGAGCCAAGCTACATCCGCTTTTAAATGTTTATATCTGCTCGACAGCTGTTCCAAAGCAAAGGCAACGTGGGCACTGGAGGCCAGAACCCAGAGCCTGCCAGCCTGGACACCCCCCCACACACACACTTAACCACTATTTGACACATGCTGCTGTGGGCAAATAAAACGGAATTCTCTGCCACCCCCAAACCCCAGGCCAGCCTTCCATCAGCTCTCTCCTGGATTATGCCTTAGGCTAAAATAGCACCTGCCACCATCCTCGGCTCTGCCCTTCCCCTGTGCTGTTTCTGCATAGCCCCTACTGCATTATTAGACGTAATACACTGAATCGGTTTTCCTGTGTATTGGATGACTGTGTGTGTCCCTACTAGGATGCCAGCTCCAGGAAGACAGGCACTTTGTTTAGTTCACTTCCGTGTCCCCGATGCCTAGAGCAGTGCCTGGCACACGGTGAGCACTCAATAATCATATGCCTGCCCTCTTCTGAACCACTGTCCACACGACAGCCAGCATCATCGTCCCCAAACGCAAAACTGACCCAGAGACTCTCCCACTCCACTCAAGTGCTTTGCTGCCTCCCTATTGCCGTGAGGGTACATTTCCTGCCCCTGAGCGAGGGTCTCTGGGTCCTGTGGGATTGTGCCCTGGCTACGTCTTCAGGGCATCACGCCTCCACGTGCTCTGGATGCTAGGAGTGTGTTGGATTCCTTGAGGGTGAAGACGCTCGCGCCTCCAGACCAGGCACTGTGTCCTTGCCTGGACCCGACTTCTGCACGGGCCAGCCCAGTGTCGTCCTGCGGGTGCCAATGAGGGAACACCGGCTCCAGGAAGCCCTCCCCTCAGCCCTCTCCAGGTAGACAGGGTCCTACAGGGTACAACGGTAGCAGTATACTGTAATGAGAGCTATGTGCAAGTGGTCTCTCAGAGTATCTTATTGTATGCCACTCATCCTCCTCGTGGTGACGTGAGATGGCACAACGCCTACGTGACGAGATGGAGTGAGCTGAATGACGTACACGTGTGACATAGCGTGAGGCTGCTCCGGACCTTCTAATAATAAGTCAGAAGGAGGGTCACCTGCTTCCAGACTCACCTGACCGCAGGTCACTGAAGCTATGGAAAGTGAAACCGTGGGTGGGGGGACTACTGTAATTCCAGTGGGCATAGTGGCAAGGGGAGGAACTTGTTATCCCAAGATGCTCATGGATCTGAAAGCAAGTGTAAGCTACAGGCAGAAAAGAAAGCCCATCAAAGAGTAAAGTCTCCTCTGGCTTGGGTGTCTGCTGTTGCCAATATGGCCGACTTTCCCACTTGGCAAGGCTACAGCTCTCCTAGTCGATAAGTTTAACGGTACCAGCAAAGACTGGACCTTGAAAACCTGTGGTTCATTTCATAGATGTCAGTGTAAGGCTGCTGTACTTAAAGCTCAATTTTAGGAATCGAGGATCTTGCAGTGAGAACACCAAGAATAGTCCCGCAGCCTGACAGTCTTGGTGGTGGTGTTTGGGGGAGGTGAGAGACAGGATGACTATAGTGGACAGTGGGTGTGGGTGGTCTTCTCTGGGGAGGTGACAGGAACAGAGGACTGCACATAGATCAGGAACAAGCCATGCAGATATTTGGGGGGGGGGGTTATCCAGGCAAATAGAACCACCAGTGCAAAGGCCCTGCAGTGGACTAAGACTGTTTCAAGACTAACCAGAGGCAGCAGGCCTGGAGAGGGCAAGAAGGGATAGTGGGGTGGAGTGGGAGAGAGAGTATGCTTGCTGGAGAGGAAGTAGTGCAGGGGACGCAAGGATGCTCTCAGGTCTTTGGCTTTTACTTTGGGTGAAATGAGAGCCACAGGAAGGCTGGAGTGACATGTCGGGAATGACTTATATTGTTTTTTAAAGGCCTCTTTGGTTCCCGTGTGAATAGCCTCGGGTATGGCTAGGCAAGGGCAAAGCTGGGAAACTGGTAGGAGGTACCGTGATGGTCCAGGAGGGGTGAGGGTGGCTCTGACCAGGCAGCGGAAGTGTGACAAATGGTAGGATTCACATGCATCTTAGTAAAGCAGGCAGGATTTGCCAAAGGATCAAATGAGAGATGTGAGAGACTGAAAAGCATCAGGTTAGACTTCATATTGTTGCCGATTGTTGAAGGAACACAGGAGTGTCTACTTTGTTCACTCCAGTGCTCCTAATACCTAGCACAGTATTTAGCACCTTATAACACAGAGAATGTTTTATGAAAATCCCTTTGCATCTTCTCTCTACTCTCTGCTGCCTGGAATGTGGATGTGATGGCTGGAGCTCGAGCAGCCATATTTGGTCATCAAGTGATGTACTTTAGAAGCTACGTATTAAAGATGGTGTAGCGAACAGATGGAGCCAAAGTCCCTGAATACCATGGAGCCTCTATCCCAGCCTTGGGTTACTCATCCTCGGGATTCTTTCAACAAAGAAGAAATAAATCTCTGTTTCCTTTATTTTCCTCAGGTCTCTATTCCTAGTAACTGAATACAATTCTCAACTGATTTAAATCTATGTCTATTTTTTTTTCTTTCTGTAAACAAGGTTGCAGTGAGTTGTGTCAATCTTTCTGGCCCTCAATTTCCTTCTCTCTAACAATCAAATAATAAGAGGTCTATTTCCTAGAAGTGGGAGGAGGGTTAGTGAGATCAGTAAGATTATGTAGATAGAGTGATGGGCCTCCAACAGAACACACTAAATGTTAGCTTCTCTTCTCTTCTCCATGAGTAAATTAGAATTTTAGAACCAGGAGCATCTGGGTAGATCATGAAGTTACAGTGTGGATAAAAGGACATCCTCTATAGAAGTGACACTCAAGGGCACTGGAGTGGCTCAGTCCATTAAGTGTCCAACTCTTGATTTTGGCTCAGGTCATGATCCCAGGGTCGGGGGATCAAGCCCTGCTTCGGGCTCCACGCTCATCAGGGAATCTGCTTCTCTCTCTTTCCCTCTGACCCTCCCCCTGCTCTTTCTCTCTAAAATAAATAAATAGGGGTGGGTCAGTCAGTTGAGCATCTGACTCTTGATTTCAGCTCAGGTCATGAGCTCAGGGTCTTGGGATCGAGCCTCGATTCAGGCTCCACACTCAGTGGGGAGTGTGCTTGAGATTCTCGCTCTCCTTCTCCCTTTGCCCCTCCCTCTGTACTCTCTCTCAAATAAATAAATCGAAGAAGAAGAAGGAGGAGGAGGAGGAGGAGGAGGAAGGAAGGAGGAGGAGGAAGGGAGGAGGAGGAGGAAGGGAGGAGGGGGAGGAGGGGAGAAGGAGGAGGGGGAGGAGGGGAGGAGAAATGTTGCTCAAACTTTTTTCAATGCCTCCTGCGGAACCTTTTTTCTAACTACCCTCCCCCCAAGACGTCTCCCTACCACAGATATGCTGAATATGTGTTTATGTTCCGTGACCTTTTGGAGAGCTACAAACCATCGCAATCTCTAAGATGGTTTTTACGACATTCACAATACTGCCCCCTCGGTAGTGCGTGCTTTGGAGTGAGGGTCAGCAAACATTTTCCATAAGGGGCCGGTAGTAAATATTTTCAGCTTCGGGCACCATATGGCCTCTGTTGCAGCTGTTCAGATCTGCCCTCGTAGCGCCAAAGCAGCCCCGGACATGACAGAAGCAAATGAACATGGCAGTGTGCCAATAAAACTTTATTCATGGATGCTGAAACTTAAATTTCGTATGATGTTCATGTCACAAAATACCCTTCCTTAGTTTTCTTCCAAGCATTCAAAAAAGTAAAAAACCATGTTTAGCTCCCAGCAGTAGTATTACTATTACTATTACTAAGATTTTTCCAGTAGGCATGAAAAAAAGTAAAAAGAAGGAGTTGAACTTAATTTTTATAATCTATTTAACCCAACAAATGCAGACTATTATTATTTCAGCATGTAATTATTACTAAAAACTATGAAAGAGGTGACGTGGCTATTAGAGCAGACATCGCAGGTCTGAAACTATGAGATGCACTTCACCCAGCAAACAACTAGAGCTGCAGACTAAATTGTGCTCCAAACTGGACCAGCCCAGGCTGCCCTGCATGTTTGCGTCTCGGGGCACCTTGAGACGGTCACCCCAGTGACCTCTGTTCACCCAACATAGAGCGTTGTCCTGCAAGACTCAGAGCCTCCCTAAAGAAGACAAACAGGCTCCATGAGCCCCACGCTGTGCAATTCATTCATTCATTCACTCATTCATTCACCCGACAAGTGTGTACTGAGCGGGGACACAGCAGCGACAAGACCTTTCTCTAGTCTTGGTCATCAGTGTCCCCGAAGGCCTCCAGTAATGTCTGGAAACATTTTTGGTTGTCACAACAGGTGGCGGGGTGATGCTACTGGAGTCTAGTGGGTAGAGGCCAGAGATGCCGCTACGGTCCCATAGTGCACAACACAGCCAACGGCAAATTATTACCCAGCCCCAAATGTCAATAGTGAGAAACACTGACGGGGACAAATAAAAGGTAAAGAGAGCAGGGTGATACCTCTCTAATGAGAACCGGAGACTGGGGGAGGGGGCAGTACACAGAGGAAAGTCCCTTTGCCAGTGATGTCTGTGCGGAAATCAAACAATATTCAGCGTTGTTGGGAAAAGAGGGAACAAAAAGAGTGCATCGAGCAGATGGAACAGCATGTGCAAAACCGAGAGACAAGAGAGGGTTGGTTTCCTTGGAGGAGCTTCAGTTGAAGAGCTTGACTCCATTTCAAGGGCAATGGTGAGCCACAGAAGGTTCTGAAGGGAGGGAGTGATGGGCTCAGATTTGCCTTCTCGAAAACCAGCCAAGGAGACCATTTAGAAGGAGTCGCGGTCATCCAGCAGTATTTAAAGATCTCAGAGTGGGTTGCAGGGGCTCGCAAAGCTGCAGCCTCCAACCCACTTCTTCCTATTCCACTGCTGCTCTCGCTGTGGGTCTAGACAGTGTATCCTTTAATATCCATTTGATGCATTCGACGAGGCATTAGCCCTCACTTCCCCTAGGGCGGCATCTGACCGTGACCCCCTGAGGCACTGCAGCGTGCTTTTGAGGAGCTGGGAAACTGGGTGGCACGTCCAGCTGCCCCCTTCCTCTCCATGCCCCTCAGCGGCCGAGCCGGGCTTGTTGCTAAACTCAGCCCTCACGAGGCCTCGGCCTCAGGAACAAAAGCCCCAAACCATTTCCAGTAATGCAATTTCATGCTCTGAAGTCTTTCACCACCCTCGGAGCCTTTTGATTCCAAAAAGAGCATGTTCTGGGGAAAGACAAAACAAAGTTCAGCATTTCTGTTTAGTTCCAGTAAGCTCTTTGAAAAGTCCCAGCCCTCCTCTGACAACTGCGCCTCCTTTGTGAGTTGCTGCCACCAGACCTAATTGGGCTTTTTTTTTTCCTCCTCTTAAAAATGAGTTTCCTTTGCTGAAAACGTTTTTTTTGACAAAATTATTAATCCTCTCCCCCTTGCCCTTCCTACCACTTTGATTCCAGTATGACTCCGGTTTGTTCTTGCTCCTTTCTGAAGCCCGGTAACTGGGCTTGGGAAAGGACAGGAGGGACGAGCAGATGTTGGCTCGGGTGTCGTGTGACCCAGGAGGATGGAAGGGGGCACGCTCTCGGCTTACAGCACATTTGCCCTGGAAACAACCCAATGTCCCTCAACAGAGCACTGTATAAACAAAATAGGGTCTATACCTACAAAAGAATATTATCCAGCCTTAAAAGAAAGGAAATTTCGGGATACCTCGGTGGCTCAGTCGGTTAAGCGGTTAAGCATCTGCTTTCCGCTCAGGTCATGATCCCCGCGTCCTGGGATCGAGCCCCACGTCGGGCTCCCTGCTCAGCGGGGAGTCTGCTTCTCCCTCTGCCTCTGTGATCTCTCTTGCTCTCACTCTCTCTCAAATAAATAAATAAAAATTTTGGAAAAAAAGAAGGAAGGAAGGAAATTTTGACACATGCTATGGCATGGTTGGACTGGGAGGACATTATGCTCAGGGAATAAGTCAGTCACAAAAAAGACCATTATGATGTCACCTACATGCTCTCCCTAGACGAGGCAAAGTCACAGAGACAGAAAGAATGATGGGTGCCGGGGGCTGGGGGAGGAGGGGACTGGGGACCTGGAGTTTCATGTGCACCGAGTTTCAATTTGGGAAGAGAGAAGGTTCTGGAGATGGGTGGTGGTGAGGGTTGCACAACGATGTGAATGTGCTTAGTGCCCCTGAACTGGACACTTATAATGGTGAAAGCAGTTGGTGAGCAGAGCACAACTACAGAGTCTTCCAATCACTACCTTGTACACCTGACACTAACGTGACATTGTGTGTCCACTACACTTCACTAAGAACAAAACTTGTTTACGGTTAAAATGGTAAATTTCGTGGGATGTGTATATTGCCACTGTTGGGTTTTGGGTTTTTTGTTTTTTGTTTTTTTTTTTTTTTACAAAATCATCTGCCCTTGACCAGGTTTCTACTGAAGAGGCAAATGTAGCTTGGGGCTCGTCTTCTGGGAAGTTCCTTTTCTTACGGGTAAGTATAGGGCCTGGTGCTGAAGGCTGTCGGACTGCGATCGTCTATCTGGTAGTTACCCCACTTCTTCTAATGACAGATCCTCAGTTTACCTTGAAGCCCCTGTCCCCCCACCATGTACACACATGTCAGCCATATGGGTAGGTGGGCCTGGTTCCATTCCCCTATCCAGGGCTGGACACACCTGACCCAGGTCTGGTCACTCACATAATCCACCCCTTGGTCACACTAGAGGTGTAGGACTGGGTACCGGACCCACGAGACAGGCTGTCAAGCCAACAACAAGTACTGTCTCCTTCCAGCACCAGCTTGCAATCATAAAGGAAAAGCTTAGCAGAAAGTAATGCCAATGGAAGGAAAAGAGACAAAACATATAGAGAGATCAAATCCTGATGATATCCGGGTGCCTGGGTGGTTCAGTCAGTTAAGTGTCTGTCTTTGGCTCAGGTCCTGATTCCAGGGTCCTGGGATTGAGCCCCACACAGGGCTCCCTGCTCAGTAAGGAGTCTGCTTCTCCTTCTCCCTCTGCCTGCCCCTCCCCCTGCTCGTGCTCTCTCTCTCTCTCTCTCAAATAAATAAAATCTTGCAAAAAAAAAATCTTGATGATATCATATGAGCCCCTGGATCCAGCCATGCCTGAAACCATTATTCCCTCACCTTTCAGGGGAAAGAGCCAAAGAATTCACTATTTTGCTTAAGCCAGTCTGAACTGAGTTTCTGTACTGACAAGTAGTAGAGTCCTGACTAAACTCATCAACCCTTTGGGATGGGCATTATCACCTTGTGTATTTTACACATTAGGAAATGTATTTTACAAATTTTACAATTTTTTACAAATTAGGAAACAGAGGCTCGAAGTGCTTAAGCAATTTGTGCAAGATCACCCAGGTAGAAAGTAATGGAATCAGAAACACTGTCCTGTGTGGCCTCACAGGACGACGTGAGGCATCAGAGTGGTACAAAGATGTCTGGTAGCATTGAACCTTTTCCCACTTTGTCCCTTCTCTTCTCTGCACTTTTTTCCTTACTTCCCTTGTCTTCACTGAATAATCTTCTACAGTCTCGTCCCTCACTGCTCTTTGCTCTGCGTTTGTGTCCTCCCTTTCTTGACCTGTCTTCTCCACCATCAGACCCCTGGAATTTCCATTCTGGGTCCCACCTGCTCTTGATGTTAGAGGGTAAACAGGCAGGAAACCCTCCTCTGTGTATCAGAGCTTCTGAAGCCCTCCCTGCCCCAAACTCAGAGATGAACCGGGGCAGGAGAAAGTCAGGGTATGAGGGGAAAGAAGGCATATCACTTGGAAAGTAACTGAAGGTCAAACTCAAAATGCTTTGAACAGTAGGGAGTTTGTTATGTCACAGAAGTAAGGTGGGCCCAAGAGTCTCATAATCAGTGTCTCATCACATAGGGACCAAGTTTCTCTTTCTCTTCCAGTTCTGCCATGTTCAGGTCACTCCCTCAGAGTCACAAAATGGCTGCCGTTGCCCAGGCATCAGCTCCTCCCAGAGCTTCACCAGGAGGCAGAAAAAGACTGCATCTTCTTCATAATTTTCTTTCAAAATCAGGGAAGCTTCCCCAGAAGTCACCTCAGTAAACATACCCTTTCTTCTTACTGGCCAGGAATGGGTTGCAAATCAACCCCCAAACCCATCCCTGGCAACCGGAATGGGCTTACCAGACAAGTCATGATGAACCAGAGTAACCCAGTTACTACGGCTGCACAACAATTACCCCAAAACTTGGTGTCACAAAACGTCGTTTATCACGTGAATGGATTCTGTGAGTCAAGAATTCAGACACAGCACACAAGAGCCGGCCTGGCTCCGCTTCAGGATGCGTGAGACCGTAGCCAGAGGCCTCGAAGGTCGGGGGCTGGAATCAGCTCATCCATTCCTGTCTGGTGGGTAATGTCAGCCGTTGGCTCGAGGCTGGTTTTTCTCCACATGGAATCTATCCACATGGGTCGTTCTGGGCTTCCTCGAAGCATGGTGGCTGGGCTCCAAGAGTAAGCGTCTTGAGAGAAAGACAGCCAAGGATCACCAGCCATGTCACCTTTTTTGGCCTAGCCTCGGAAGCCACTCGGCTTCACCTCTACTGTATTTTATTCATTAAGGCAGCCACCAAATCCACCCAGGTTCCAAGCACCAGGAAACAGACTCTGCCTCTTAATGGGGAGCAGCAAGGTACTGGAAGAACACGTGGGACTAGATATTTGGGAAAACATCAGGTTTGGAACCTGCCTCCGCTGAAGCATAGCCTCCGTTGTGGGGTGCAATTGGTCAGGTGGAAGACAGGTGCATGATTGTGGTGTCTGCTACAGAAAGGGACGTGATTTGTGTGCTGGGCTCCAGCCACAGGGACCTTCTTGCATTCCTTCAATATGCCAAGTTCTTGCTGCCTCAGGACCTTGACACCGGCTGTTTCCTCTTCCTGGAATACACTTCTTCCCATTCTTCTTCCCATTCTGATTTTTCCCCAGCTTCCCAAGTGCAGCATCAAGGGCATCTCCTGAGATACTCTTACTGACCTCCAGCCTAAACCAGGTCCCCTTTCCAGAATCATCCAGAGCTTCACCTGCCGCTCTCACAGCCTTCTCCCAGTAAGAACATATCAGTGGGGTGTACAGGGTCCTGGTTACAGGTGTGGCCTCTGGAACTGGGAATCTGGGGTTCACATCTAGGCCCTGTTACTCATGAGCTGTGTGACCTTGGACAAGTCACTCGACCTCCCCTGCCTTAGTTTCCTAAATGGAAATAATAGAAAGCAAGCTACCAGATTGGATTTTCACAAAAATTAATTGAGGTGCCAGAGATAAAGCACTTTGTGCCTGGCACACAGTGAGTGCCCTGCTCCCTCCTGTTCTTTGTCTAATGGCTCCTCTCTCTCCCTTGGCAAGCTGGGGGGCGGGGGGTGTCCGATTTACTCACCTCACTGTTCTTAATGTCTGGCTTGGCCCAATGACCCACACGGTGTCAGCAGTAAATCCAAATTCAGTGAATGAATTAATAAGTGAACAAATGATTCTACAATCAGAGTGGATCTTCTTTCCGTGGAAATGATCTCAGACCTGGGCTTCAGCAAGAAGCCAGGTAAACGCATGGGGTCAAACAGTGCATTTTTGCCCAGTGTGTGAATTCCATGCCTTAAGTACACACGAAGACTCAGAGCTCAGGAGCGGGAGGGGGAGGGGGAGGTGCGGTGCAGGTGTATGCGGGGAGGGGGTCAGGAGCAGGGGTGCCCCACTTTCCCGGGGGGGGGGAAGGACAGTGGCAGGTGCAGCCCCATCTGAAAGCTGATCGAATTTCAAAAGGCAGAGGCTAAGTGGCAAGTAGAGACACGTCCCCCCTTTTTAACCTGGTGGACTTCCCAACTTTTATATCTCATTTCCGACTTACTGCCCCTTAGAGCAGGGGATGGGGGAAGTGGCTGGAGTCCCCCCCAGACCAGCCCCCAGAAGTGACTGCAGATGACACCCACCAGCCATAAGATGAGGAATGAACTCCTTTTCAGCATCCAAGTTACTCCACAGAGGGAAGGTTTGTGGGATGGGCAGAGAAGCCTCTGCCGGGAACCAAGGATCTCGCTCCTACCGGCCCTCGCTTCCCACTCCTCTCCCCACACACCTCCCTACGCCAGCCAATGCGCAGGCTCTGCAGGAGGCCTGGAGAGCAGGTGCAGGGAGAGCCTGGGAGGGCAGGCTGACACCCCTGCCCCCCCACCCGCCCCCTGCAGGCCTGAGAGGCTGCAGTCCCAGCGATAGGGGGGACGCATGTGCCTCCTTTGACTCAACTCATTTGATTCAGCCCCTACTCTGCGCAGGCACCAGGGATGGATACCACTCCCGTGGCCCGGAGACATCTCAGTAGATCACCGAGTGGGATTCAGTTTCCCCTGAGGCCGTCCATCCCCAGGGAAGGCGTCTCTGACCCCCCCTAGGGTGGGCCCCCTGTGTTCTCCATGCAGAACTCGCCTCTCTTTCCGCAGGGTCACCGCCAGCTCTTCGGCGCCCGGGGACCGAGGGCCTACTATGTGCCGGGGGTGCTGCTGGGCCCTGGGGAGGCACAGCGGTGAGCAGCTGGGAGACGTGGGTCCTGATTGCCACCGGTCTCTGCCACCCTCACCTCATCAGTGGCTTCTCTCCTACTTGGGTTCCCTCCCTCCCAGGTCTCCCCAAGGAGCCTGGTCCCCGGCAGAGGCTTTTTGATGAATTTCTTTAGATTCAGGTGACCCCGGGGGGGAGGTCGCTAAAACTCATCCTGCCCCTTGTGCAATCCCACGAGGGCTCCTCGGCCTTGACCATGGACTCCAAATACCCACCCGTGGTATGTGTGCTTGTGTCAGGCCCACGTGTGTGTGGGGGGGGTGTAAGTGTGTGTGCACATGTTTATGGGGTGTGTGTGCCTGTGTGTGTGTGTACACGTGTTTGTGGGGTGTGTGTGTGTGTGTGCATGTGTGTCAGTGTGCATACATGTGTTTGTGGGGGTCAGTGTGTGTGAGTGCGTACACATGTTTGTGGGGTGGGTGGGTGTGTGTTGTGCAGACCTGTTTTCCAGGGCTCCCAGACTGGTCTGGGTTGTGAATGGGCCAACTGTTAACCCCAAAGGAAGAGAAGGAAAACCGTCTTTGTCCTGAACAGAGCCTGGCCACCAGGAGTTGAATGTTTTACGGAGGGCATCTGGGGGCAGGGACCGTCCCCAGGCTGACATCCTGCCTGACGTTTCATACGTTAATGACAACGTGGTTGCCTAAAAACTGCCCCCACGGAAGGTGAGATGTTTTCTAAGCCATGACTGATCAAATTGCCTGGATTTTACCCACATCGTTATTTTCTCAATGTAGAAAAGCAGGCTTTTCTGGAAGAGGGCCTGTGAGCTCGGCTTGGATGAGCAGGATTTAGATAAGCAAAATCACAGACGGGGCCCAAGAAAAAGGAGCTATTAATCAACAGGTTTGCACAGAGCCCGTCCAGGGATGGCATTTGTAGGGCGAAAGAAGCTGAATTTATCATTACCGGTTACAACACCAGCAACTGGGGGGATTTGGCATTAGTTTCCTCACCCGTAACGTGGGGATGCTGGTAACTTTTTTTTTTTAAGTAGGCTGCGCACACAGTGTGGAACCCAACGTGGGGCCTGAACTCACGACCCTGAGATCAAGACCCTGAGATCAAGAGTCAGACTCTCAAGCGACTGAGCCACCCAGATGCCCCTGAAGGATTCTCAAGTCTTAAATATATGTATAGGTGTGTGTGTGTGCATGTGTGCGTGTGCACACACACGCTTGCACACATGGATACAAGCACACACACCTACTCATCACTTAGCAATATACCCGGCTGGCAGCAAAGTCTTCACAATTAGGGATTATTGTTATTTCTATTAGAAAAATTTAACTAGCTCTTGAAATCATGGCTTTGGAGTGCTAATGGTATTTTCACAAATATGCATTTTTCTAAATGAAAAATGTCCATCTGGGCACCCCTCCAAATCACACTTGGGTTACCAGCAGCCATTTAAAGACCGCCCTGGGGACGAGCGTCTCATGGGACCACGGACCCAGGGGAGGTGAGGGCTAAGCTCCCAAGAGGATATTTTGGCTGTGCCACTGTCTTGAGTCTTGCCTGAATCCACTTGACTGCCCTCATCTGACCCTCTCCCGGCCCTTGTCTCCCAGCCCCCGCGCAGCCTCCCCAGCCCCAGCTGTCCGCCCATGTTAGCATTTCCTTCCGCAGCCCAGTCACCAGAGCGGACTGAAGGCCCTGTCAGTCCCTCTGCCACTGCGCTGAGCAGACAGATGAATCACTTCTGATTTCCCGCTCCCCGCCCCGCCCCCCCCCCACTTGCTCGCAAATCAAAGCTGTCAGCACTCAACTCAAAAAGCTGCCAAGGGGACCGACCGTGCAGGGGGAGGCAGGAGCTGTCAGGGCAAAGGGCCTGTTGCCCATGGGGCCGCAGCCCCCCAGCCCCACTGCTGGGGTCCGATCCCGGCCCCCCAACAAAGGGTCGGGCAGATGGAATCTTTTCCTTGGGGAAAACACAAGGGCGGCATGACATTTACAAGTAGGACGTGTTGCAGGTGAGTTGGCCTCATCCTGGCGGCAGAAAATTCTTCTCCTTGCCGGAGCAGCTTTCTAACTCACCCCTCCTTGGCCAAACAAATCTCTTCATATGCCTTTAAGTCTAAAAATCACATTTAAATATTTGATTCGCTGCCATGAGCCGAGGGGGAAAAACCTCTCCCGATGGAGACTCTGATGAGCTATTCGGGGAATGTCCCCTCGCTATTCACCCGGCACGACTGTGGACACGCCCCTCCCCACTCGTGCGCTTTCAAGAAAGGAAAGCAAATAAAATGCCAAGGAGCTCAAAGTGTGCGGGCTGCTTGCAGGGAGCGAGGTGCAGAGTTTGCAAAGAAGCTGCTGAATGATCTATTTTATCCAGATTGTGTCTGTTGATTTTACGCAGGGATTTTTTTTTTTCAGTAAACATCATTACATGACGATGTGTGTTTTCATTTGTTTCTGGAGAAATGAAAGATGTTTGTAACCAAAGAGAGAAAATGACCAGGCTTTTCTTTCTTTCTTTCTTTCTTTCTTTCTTTCTTTCTTTCTTTCTTTCTTTCTTTCTTTCTTTCTTTCTTTCTCTTTCTTTCTTTCTTTCTTTCTTTCTTTCTTTCTTTCTTTCCTCTCTCTCGCTTTCTTTCTTTTTTTGTACCAAGGGACACAGACAGGGGGAAATAAACTCAAACAGCACAGTGGTCCCCACAGCTCCTACTCTCTTCCAGGACCCACAGTGTCACTATGGGCAAGGAGAAAGCTGAGACCGGCAGTCAGGCGAATCACCTCGAAAAGTCTACAAAAAGACTTCAGAGTGGGATACCACGTGGGGACATCCAGCAGTCGGCTTCTCTTCACTCAATCCTAGTGGCCACGTGTAAGATTTCCATCTTCCACCAAAAGGTCAGCCCAAAGCATACAGCACTATTGAAATCCCACAGCTGACCAGAAAATGTGCAGGGAAAGAAAGCAAATGTTTGTTTTTCCTATATTGAATATGGCTGAAAGAATTTTTCTTTCCTTTTTTTTTTTTTTTCTGGTTTGATTTTCTTGATGTTGAATAAACTCCAGACTCACCCTGCCTGGGAAACAGTGGGAAACAGTTGGCCAGCTCCTGGTTGCAAGAGCCCCCCACCCACAGAGTGCTTCCCCACCCTGGAGACTTGCACCAACACCCAAAGAAACAAGTACGAGGCTGTTCGCGGCAAATAGCCACAAATAATCTAAATGCCCGTCCACGGCAGCGTTTTGTATTCTTCTGTGAAATGGTCAGTCAGGTGGAGCTCCAGGAAGATACAGAAGAAAGCCTCAGGAAAACAAAATATATTATACTCCCAGGCTCTCAAGACGGGAAAGCACGGCGCACCATGCCACTCGGGGCCCCACGGAGAAGCACCCGGGGGGGTCAGGAGACTGGGAGTGCCTAGGCCATGACCTCTACTGGGGTTTCCACAGGAAAGGCAGGCCAGCACAGGGTGAACAACCTAGAACTGGCCAGTTTGAATAATTCTGGCAGATTCTGGGCTATCAGAGCGACCTCTGAAGGCTTGGTACCGGACCCTGGGATAACTGAGAGAGGAGAATATTGCCTCCTGGGGGAACCAGATTGAGGAGGTAGGGCCCAGGGGCTTGGTTAGTTTGCTTAACAAAGCACGCTCTTGAGAAGGGTGGGCTTTGCTTTCTAGGAGAGAGCTGGCTAGCCCATGGGACGCCTGGCTGGCTCTGCTGGAAGAGCAGGCAACTCTTGATCTTGGGGTCATGAGTTTGAGCCCCACGTTGGGTGCAGAGGTTACTTAAATAAATAAAACTTAAAAAAAAAATAAGATAAAAGTTGGCTCGGCCAAGGAGGGTGTCTCTCCCCAGCCAGAAAAGATTTTTAAGATGTCAAGAGATAATAAAATCTATAGACAATGAAGCGTACAAGCAGATGCTATGGACTGAGATGTGTCAATACCCGGAAATGCTCTGAAAGAAGGAAGAAACGAGAAGGAGGATGAAGAAACCGAACGTTCTCAGAGCTTTAGCTATCTCGACTCATCTGTAGAAGTAAGAAGATACTATTTCTATCCTTATGTTATAGATAAGAAATCGTGGCTTAAATAACAACTGCTCATGTAGCCCACGGTTCAGAGGGTCAGCGTCCTGGGCCAGGCACTTCTAGAAAGTTCTGCTGAACTTGGCCGGACTCATCCATTTTTCAGTATTTTCTGCCAGGTAGCTAAGTGGCTCTGCTCCTGAGCTGGCTGGCTGTTGGCTGGGAAGCAGGGACAACCGGGTGGTCCGTCTCTCATCACCAAGCGGGCTAGTCTTGGCTTCTTCCTGTGAGGGTGGTAGCAAGAAGCTCCATGTGTATATACATACTCTACAGGCCTCAGCTGAAGTCGTGTGTGTTACTGTCCCATCGGCCAAAGCAAGTCATGCGTTCCCCCCAGATTCATAGGGTGAACACCTTTCGAAGGAAGTTGTGGCAAACTCACATTGCAGAGGGCCACAAATACAAGAACGGGAAGAATCTGTGGTAATTTTTGCAATCACCACGTATGTGCTATCAAAAATCTATACTCTCAAATAGGGTAAAAAAAATTGTAGATAGATAATGGAGAACTTCCCAGAATCAGGCTCTGGCCCCACTCTAATTGGTGAGAGACAGTCTGTACCGCCTTCCTCTGAGCCACCTCCAACCATGCTTCCATCCAGTGTCATGCTGTTCCTTGCTCCTCCTGCTCTCCATCTCACCAGGCAGAGACCTGTTAAACTATCAGCAGCATCTGACACCACTGACAGCCTCTCTCTGTGGCTTCTCCTGGTTTTCCTCCTACCTCTCTGGCTGCTTGGTGAACATCTCTGTCTCCTTTGCAGACTTGTGCAATTTGCAAAACAATTGCAAAAACAAATTTATTTTCTCCCACCCAAACCTCTAATCCGAGTTCCGTCCTTGCATTCTAATTGCTTCCTCTCATCTTTATTGGGTGGGCTCGAGATAATGTGTCAGCGATTGCCACATGATAAACAACCCCAAATTCAACAATGGGTTTTTTCTAAAAGCCATTTACGCAGCTCACAATTCTATAGGTCATCAACCTAGGCTGGAACCCGCCGGATGGTTCCTTTGATCTTGGCTGAGGTCAGCTGGCTGGCCCAGGATGGGCTCGGCTGGGATGACTCATCCTGTTCCACGTGGTCTGTCATTACCCCACGGGCTGGCCCAGGCCTGTTCCCTCTGAGGCTGTGGAGAACGGCAGGAAAACAGCACAAATATGCAAGGACTCTGGGCGGAAAACCAGCGGGGTGTCCCTTTGGCTGCATCCCAGAGGTCACACATGTCACAGGCCAGCCCAGGGAGGTGGAAATCAGCTCCTCCCCTCCACAGAGGAGCTGCAAGCTCACATCGCAAAAGGGCGTGCACACTGGAAGGGCCACAGATGGGGCCATTCCTGCTTCCGAGATCTGAAGGGATCGGGCGCGTGCTGAGGGGTATGGCCGTAGACGACGGGGGCCATTTCTGGAAACAGTCAACCACAGGCCCCTCAAACTCAACAGGTTTAAAACTGCACTTGAGACATCCCCCCAGACCTGCCTTTCAGTGGCTCCCTGTCCTCCTCTCGCTCTGGCCTCGTGCCTGCGAGATCTGGCCCAGCCCACACCGAGACCCGGGTCCTTGCGCCCCACGCACACAGGTCTTCTTTCAACTCCTGGAACTCAGTATCCTAAGTCACACGGTGTCCTCCAAGAAGATCCAAGCAAGTCCTAGTCCCCAGACCTGCGAACATGACCTTATTTGGAGAAAGGGTCTTCACAGGTATAAGGAAGTTAAAGAGCAGAAGATGAGACCGTCCTAGATTTGGGGTAGGGCCCTAAATCCAATGGCTTGTGCCTTTGCAAGGGAAAGAAGAGAGACATCTGAGACTCAGAGACACACAGGGGAGAGGGGCACATGAAGACGGAGGCAGAGACCGCAGTGCCGTGTCTGCCGGCCACGGAACGCCAAGGACGGCCGGCAGCCACCGGAAGCTAGAAGGTCAAGGAAGGATGCTCCCCCAGAGCCTTCAGAGGCAGCACAGCCCTCCTGACAACTTGATTTTGGACTTCTGGCCTGCAGAACCAGGAGAGAATAAATGTCCCTTGCTTTAAAGTAGCAAGATGGTAGGAATTTGTTACAGCAGCCCAGGGAACAAGTCCCCTGGGCCTGTCGGGTGCCCATCAGGGTCTTCGCCGCATGGTCCCACTGCCTGGAACACACCATCCAGGCCCCTCCTCCTGCTTGACTCCTGTCCTCCTTCCTCTCTGTACTCAGCGACCACAGCCTCCCACGAGCCCGTTCTCACCTCCCTTCTGCTAGGTGAGGCCCTTCTGTTAGACTCCCAGCCCCTCCAGTTTCTCCTCTTTCCTAGGATTGTGGGAGTTGGCATTTTATTTCTTTGTGTCTTAACTAATGCCTCTGTCTGTCTCCCAAACCAGACTACAGCCCCCAAGTGAGCGAAGCCTGCCGTTGCAGTTCTGTTCACCCCGCACCTGCAGCACCACGCAGTGATAGGTGTCCAACAAAGACACACAGAGTGGAAACAGGGTGTTACTTTCAGTCTCACAGGGAACAATTGTAAAGCCCAATCGATATGGGCAAAATAAGGACACCCAGAAGTCCCACTTGGCAGGTAGGAGTGAGGGGATGTGGAGGCGGGGGCCCAGCCCTCGGTCCTGGGGAACCTCGGGACCGCAATCCTCCCAGAGCCCAAGGGCAGCCGGCCAGGAGCAGCTGCGTTCCCGGTGCCGTATCTCAGAACTGCCCTGCATACAGATCGGCTGGAGGCACACAGCTTCCTCTCCTTATCAACCCGCTGTGACAGAGGAGGAATTGAAAGTTCAGTGGACCTGTTCCAGAAACCCAGGCTGGGCAGAAAACGTGCCAGAAGAGAGCCAGCCACTACCGGGGAAACAGATGGCCAAAGGAGCCTGTCCTCCCCCCGGGGGGCAAGGACGGTCCGGGGCCAGATGGGGTCAGGGCCCCTCTGCGCTCTGGGAAGAAGGATCTGGCAGCAGTTAGCAAGTCAACAAATAATTATTGAGGGCCTACTGTGTGCCAGGCACCGTACTAGGGGTGGGAGAAGCAGGCGTGAACTCATTAAACTCCCTCAACTCCCAGCCCCAAGAAACAATCAGATGCCCACAATTAATTATACCAGTAAATGAATAAAGTATAGTTGTGACAAGGGTACAAAGAAGAGATACAGGGTGCTAGGAGAGCATAGAATAGGAGTATCTGACCTGGTCTAAGGAATCAGGGGAAGCTTCCAGGAGGAAGTGACATTTTAGCCGACACTTAAAGGACATCTTCAGGGACCATTAGTCAGCCTACTACAAGAGTCAGCTTCCATTGTTTGCTATCAAAGAATTCTGGATGGGACAGCAAATGTCACAAACCCAAGGTCTAAAGGTATTTTGTTTTGTTTTTAGGGCCTTCTAATTCACTGAAACACTGGGTCTCTCTTTTCCTTTTAGATACTTAAGTTACCTGCCTAAGCCCCCAAGGTCAACAGGTTTGCTACTCCTGTGTAGGTTTACAGATATGGATTCAAAAAACTCACCCCATCTCACTACCAGAATGCGTAAAGACTTGGCAGATGGATACAGTGGAATCAGTGTCCCTCTAGGCAGCTCCAGCCAAAAATAGAAGGATGTGTGTAGATAGGAGGATGGAGGCTGGAGGATGGATGGACGGACAGACGGACGGATGGACAGATGGATGGATGGATGGTGGGATGGATGGATGGATGACAGGTGGGATGGATGAGTGGATGACTGGGAGGGAGGGAGGAGAGAAGGAGAGTCGGATGGATAGTGGGATGGATGGATAGAAGGAAGGATGGACGGATGGATAGGTGGAAAGCAGAGATTATCAGGGGTTTAGCAGGATGAGGCCCCAGAAGTAGGAAAGATAAGGAAGAAAAAAACAAATGGAATGCATTTAAGGCAGACACCAGAATAAAGGGAGATGGAAACCGCTGTTTTGGTTTGTGTTGGAAATAGAAATTCTCTTGAATATAAACCTCCGGTCGGTTTTGTTTCTGCAAAGCAAACAACAGGCCGCTGCTTACAACCTCATTACGTGAGGAGTCCACGCCACCCGCCCTCAGCCTCCCTAGTCCATTTAGAAGATCTGGTCCAATGAACCAAGAAGCCAGGAAGGAGGCCGGGAGTGACAAGAGGACAGAATCAAACGCTCTCAAATAGCTATAAAACAAACAAACAACAAAAAAACACCTCTAGGTTCGAGAGAAAAAGTAATCATCCTGTAATTGACTGGTTACTAATGGAATCTATTAATTTATAGCCACAAAAGAATCAGCTAATTTGTGGTTAATGGTGTCTAAAAGATAAACAACATAGATTAACTCTGTGGAGCACAGCCCAGCTCCCTGAAATCTGTCTGCAGACCGTTCTCCATGCAGGGAGGCAGGGAGGGAGGACAGGCTTGGAGGTCAGCGGAGGGAAAGGGACTGGGGAGGGACTGGGGAGGGAACTGTGCGTCTCCCTCCAGAGGACTCTTCATCTCCCTCTGGGGCGTCCTCCCCGCCTGGACCCAACACCACCCCTGCCATTCTTGCACGGGATTCCACCCCGACAGCAGCCCCCATCCTGCCACGGTCCTCCCCACCTCTGGGCCTTCACCTGCTGTGCCCGCTGCAGAGACACCTTCCCTTCCCTGCCTGGGCAAATAATTACAGGCTGTGAAGAGCTGAGTGCGTGCTCACCCACACAGAACACCACGCTGAGGGCTGCCCATACATCCTCTGTCTCAGGGATTCCCAGAAATCCTCCGTAGACTTGGTCCCGGTCTCAGCCCCATTTCACAGGTGAGAAACCTGAGGGCCAGAAAGTGAAGCCATGTGCCCGGAGTTTCACTGTGCACGTGGTGGGCCCGGGGCTTGGGTCCAAGTCTGCACGAGCCCGGACCCCAGGCTCTCCACCAGCATTTCCCAAACCTTGCGGCTCGTAACAACCCTGTTGCCTTTCCTACAAGCCACCTGCATTTAGATTTTCTTTTAAATTGCCTCCTCTCCTTCCCCCCCCCTTTTTGGTTAATTTTAGCTTTATCTCTAACTATATTAGCCAGGTCTGATAAGGTAATAATAGATTTGTTTCTAAGACAAATTTGGAATAAATACCTGACTACTAAAATACACATTTGCTTGTGTCCCACCTTGTAATCTTGTAAACCGCTGGTGATCCGAGAACGACCCAAATTCTAGCTGCACATCCCCCAAAACCATAATCACACGGCTGTGTGTGCAGTCTGCCACGTCCAGCATCCTGCACGCATGGCTGCGTTTTACCCTCCATGGACCCTTCCTGATACAACCCCCCTTTGAAACGCACTGGAAGCTTTCCTCATTCCGGAGCCCGCCTGGACTCCTCCATCCCACGGACATCCTTCCCTTTGATGACAGAAAATTCATGTCATTAGCAAACCACAAAAAGACAGGATGAAAATAAGGATAGAGGATTTGTTTCCTCAATTAGATCGTACGATCCTGGAGGATTAGAATAAGTCTGTATCTTGAAGGCTAAGCTCTGTAAGAAACAGAGTTGGGGGGCCCCTGGGGGGCACAGTTGTTAAGCGCCTGCCTTCAGCTCAGGGCGTGATCCCAGCATTCTGGGATCGAGCCCCACCTCAGGCTCTTCCGCTGGGAGCCTGCTTCTTCCTCTCCCACTCCCCCTGCTTGTGTTCCCTCTCTCGCTGGCTGTCTCTCTCTGTCAAATAAATAAATAAAATCTTAAAAAAAAAAAAAACTTAAAAAAAAAAAAAGAAAGAGTTGGAAGCATACAGTAGGTGCCCAATAAAGGCTAGGGACATGGTGGATGGGGATACAGCATGGGGAGGCGGGAAGATGTCCCGGTCATGGTTGGCTTGGGGCCAGCCTGAATCCATCCTCCTCTGGCCAACGGTGCTCAGAAGTCACCTGGGAAGCTGCACTCCCTTCTCAGTCTAACTCCCAGGTGGACCCGTGACCCGGGCATGGCCAGTAGTAGCTGATCATCCCTTGAGCCACTGCAATTGGTTCACAAATGAGCCCATGGCCTGAAGTTGGCCAGGACTTTCATTAGAGCCGTTGGGGAAGAAGCAGCTCCCTGCCCTGCTGAGCTCGACCCTCAGAGGACGTGTATGGGCCTGGAGAGGCTAGAGGTCATCTTGCTCCCACAGGAGCCTGAGAATCAACCCCCTACCCCCCCCACCCCCCCACCCCCCGTGGAAGAGGCAGACACACCGAGAGAGGGCAGGGCTGGGCGACACTGTCAGAGAACCTGGATCAAGACGTTCCTGAAACAAGTCTACCCTTGGATTTTTCAGCCAATATACTCCCTTTGGGCGCAGGCCCTTCCGAACTGGGTTTTCTGTTACTGCCACCAAAACATCCCAGGGGGGCCCTTGACTAGGAGTCAGGAGACCAGACTCTGACTGCCTCTCCCCGTGGTCCTGCTGAGTCACTGCATCCCACAGGAGCCTGCCTCAGAGATGCAGTCCCGGAGCACTCCTCCCCACCGCTCTCCTCCCCGTCACTTCCTGCCCTGTCCAGCCCTGTCATGCATCCACGTTGAACTCTATGTTCATGACCTTGTTGCTTGTCATCTGGTCTCACCCACTGGTGTCCCCCAGGGCTCGAGATGGGCCAGGCACACGGGAGGCCCTCAGTAATCTTTGCTGTGTGGTCCCACCTTGGTTTCTCCATCTGTGCATGGGAGAGGGCAATGAATTTTGCCTCAGGATCCTTCCAGCAAAGCACTGCTACTCGGGCCCCTGGGAACATGGCCAGAGGGTCTCATCCAAAGGCAAAGGAGTGCCTCCCCGCAAACCAGCTCTCACTCACAGGAAGGGGGTCCTACGATTCTCTTCCCTCACTCCTTCCTCTGCTACACAACCTCGCTAACCAGGAAGTCCCTCTTGCTGTCTAATCCAATCTTCCACGCTGCAAGCCAAGCCTTTCTCAGGCCTGGAGGTCAGGAGACATCCCTGTAATGCCCTAATTTTCTCCCCACGACCAATTTCTGACTTTGCAGAAATGTCCTTTCTTGCTCACACCTACGAACAAAGCTCTTCCAGAGATGTGGGTACAAAGGATGAGAATAAAACCAATAAACCATCTGTTTAATAATGCCGATTTTGTCAAAACAGTGGCCGGCCAATGCCTCTCTGATTCGTCCCCAGAGACACCGCTGGCAGGGAGGACGCCTGGGTGGAGGGTGTGAACATTTCTAAACCCATTTTCCAGATGAGCTCAGAGGGGGCTGGAAGGTTCTATGGTGAACAAGCCCTCAGTAAACAGCACAAGAGAAGTCACTTCCTTTCTAGGGTCGGCACCCACACCGCCTAGGATGCAGCTTCACCGTCCCTGCGTTTGCTCATTCATGCCTGAGAACAAAAAGCCTGGACTGAGGGCCTCGCCGGCAGCTCTCCCGGAGGAAGGGCAGGAATGATCTGCCCTTTGGTTGGATCGGGGAGACTGAATGAGTCAATTGTTGAAAATATGTTTCCTCATTCATTTCTTCTTTCTCCTTTGATTTTATTTGTGGTGTTTCCCTGACATCCAGGAATTTTTTATGTTTTTGTCTTTCTTTGGGATGCCTGGCCTTCTACGCCTAGAGAGGGCTTCACTGGGGAGTGATTTTTAGGCCCTACTAAAGGTCATAGGTCATGATCAGGTAGGGGCAAGAGGGGAATACCCTGATCATTCCCTCATTTTACAAATAAGGAAACTGAGGCTCCACGGTTGAGTAAGCAGCCCTGACTCTCTGCCTCGTCTTCTTTCTGCTATAGGATTAGTTAGGAACAGAATCCTAACAAAAAGGCAGGAAAGACAGAAGACTCTTACTGACTGGGCTGCATGGCCAATAGTAACCGTCACAGCTCCTCCAAGGTCGAAAGGCTCTTGTGTTCACCCACCATGTATAATGTCATCTAGTCCACACTGGGTACCCGTCCAACACACCATGGCAGTGAGTCCTAAAGTCAGCTCCCCTTTTCCAGGTTTTTCTAGGCTGATGAGGGCAGACACCACAAAGGGGGGATAAAAAACCACAATGGGTCACCATAAATACCAAAAACTCCCGGACGTCAAAAACCACAACAGATAAAACTAAAACACATATCACCACTAGGAAAAACATTTCTAACACATACGAGAAAGTATCCAGCCTCTTAAAATATATAAAGCTCTTACAGATCAATAAAAGTGGCTAAAGAAAAAGAGAGACACATTACGCAAGTGGAGATGCAAACGGGAAATATTTAAATTAATTAGTCATCAAAGCAGTTGACCCGGAAACTCTAAGGCGAGGGCTCTTCATGCCTTGCGGGGTAGAGATATTTTAAAAAGAAGGGAAACACACGGTGTTCTCAAGGATAAGAGAAACAACACACTCCTGGCTCTTGAGTATTGTAATATCCATTAAATCCCTGGAGGTGTGCATTTTTTTTTTTCTGTTCTACCATTTTCCATTTCTTTATATTTTTAGGATTTTATTATGAAAGTGAGAGAGAGGCGGAGGGAGAAGCAGGATCCCCGCGGAGCAGGAAGCCTGATGCAGGACTCGATCCCAGGACCCCGGGATCATGACGTGAGCCAAAGGCAGACGCTTAACCGATGGAACCATCCAGGCACCCTAGCATTTTCCATTTCTAGGGGATTATTTAGAAACTATGGGCAAGAAATGTGTTCCCATGCCCTGTGTACGGGAAAAGTGGGCAGCAGGTTGTACGTCCAGCATTAAGGACCCAGCGAGGTACATGGCGGTATAGACTTGCAGCGAGATGTTGCAGAGTCTGGAAAAGAACAATGCTTCCCGCAGGTAACGACAATCCATGGTGCAATTTGAAAATTGGTACAAAGCGATCTGCATATGTCATCCCAGTTCTGAAAAACACATACACATATGTGCATACATAGGCTCAGAAAACAATCTGGAAGAAACAGCCGCCAAACTGTTAATAGGGGACTGGCTAGGGTGGGGAGGATGCAGAGAGAAGACGCGTGTGCTGCTGTCGGAAACGTCATTTGCCATAAATTTTCTAGACTAACGTGACGGTACTTATCGAAAGTCTTAATATGTGCGAAGCATTTCAGCAGTAATTTTACTTCTAGGAATTTACCCTAAGGAAATAATCAGAGATGTGTGCAAAGATTTAGGTACAAGGATGTCCATTGTAGAGCTATTTACAATAGCAAAAATCTGGAATCAGCTGAAAGAGCCAACAATGGAGAATTGTCTAAATAAGTGTTGGGGAAGTGAGGTGCCGTGCAGTCGTTCAAAGTGATGTTGAGTATTGAATGAGAAGGCAGAACGTTCTTGAAAGAAAGCAAAAAAAAAAAAGTCGAAAACGGCCCAGTCAGTATGAGAGCAATATTGTCAAATACTGCACACCATCAACGATGGACAGTATGTACAAAAGAAGTCTGCTGTTGGCGGCGATAATCACCAGGGGATGAGATCCTGGGTTTTATTTCGTGGGTGTGTTTTTCTGCATTTTGCAATTTCAGTACAATAAACATGTTACTATCACAATCAGACTTCTTTTAAAAGGAAAGAAATCCCAGGAGCACGTACCCTAAAGCAAAGTCATTATTCATGTTTGTGAATTGCAATCCCTGAGCCAGGCTGCTCGGTGTGGACAATCGCACGGTACTCGGGGAGTCAAAAGGCCAGGTTCATGGTTAAAATGGGTCCCCTCTAGACAGCCTCTAGGGCCACCTACCATCGGTGCTGCCCTTGAAGCCATGCCCAGCCAACCCACATCTTTTAGAGGGCTGAGAAGAAAAGTGACCTGTTTTTAATATTCGAGACAAAATCCGGTCAAATCCAGCTGGCGCTCGCTGTAGCCGACACTTACTCAATCATCCCTCTGTTGTGTAACGATGAAGAATCAGCCGTATTCTCAGAAAGCCCATTGTCAGGACAGGACAGAGGTTTCCAAATATGTGTTCTGGGGCTCATCCCTTTTTCCTGTGGGGATGATCAACCCATTTGCTAAAGATAATTAAGGTCACAGAAAGCCTGGGACTGCTTCCCTGTTGTCTGGATTTATATCCTGGAGGATCCAGGCCCAGATAGCTGGACTTAAAAGTCCAACTGAACTTCGCTGCTGCTGAGGACAAAGATGGGGACAGGTCGTAAGGGGACAAGCTCCAAAACGAGGCATTAAGTGACTTACCCAAGGTCATTCTCAGCCGGGTGGACTGGAGGAGACATGGCAAGAAGACCCAGAGGGCCTGGCCGGGGAGCCGGGGACAGTGGCAGGTGGGGCATCTTCTAGAGAGAAGGGGCTCTCCTTGGCTGCTACCTTAAAACTGGATTTGGAGGGTGGGTTCTGGGTTCACCAACAAGTCCTTAGAGTCCTATCAGAACCCTCCCGCTGTCCCTTCCTTCCTCCACGACTCTCTCCCGAGCACCCAGCATGTGTGAAGACTCGGCTTAGCGTTGAATTCATAACAACGAGCAAACCCAGACGAACGCAGACAGACCCGTTTGCATGACAGGCACCATCTAGCACAGTGCTGTCCCCTCGAAACAGAACGCAAACTGTATTTGTGATTTAAAACTTTCTAGTAGCCACAATTAAAATCATAAAAAAATAGGAAAAGTTAATATCCTTCCTCTATTTTGTTTAACCCCATATAGCCAAATATTATTCTACATGTAGTCAATATTTTAAAATTATTAATGGGATATTTTATTTTATTTTTTTAACGCTACGTGTTAGAAATCCACTGTCGCCGTTGGGTCCAGCTAGAGCTCCAGGGCTTCACGGGCTCTTGTGTCGAGAGCAGACATTCTCATCCTTGGCACTTGATGCTTTGGACCAAATACTTCTTCGCTGGGGGTGTCCTGGGCCTTGTAGGGTGTTTGGCAGCACCCCCAGATCCCAGTAGCTGCCCCATCCTTCAAGGGTGACCAAACGTCTCCAGACACTGCCAAAGGTCCCCTGGGTGGGGGAGCAAAATTGCCCCTGCTCGTCTAGCTGACTAGTGGCCACCACACTGGTCTAGCCGGACAAAGAGGCAAAGTGGTGAGCGGTGGGGACATGCTGGGGCCCCTGCAGGATGGGGCCCCACAGACGGTGTGAGGTAGGAGCGGCAGCTGGCTGAGTCTGGTCCAGGGAGGCTTCCCAGAGGAACAGGGTTTCAGCCTCGGCCCTTCTGAAGTGGGACGACCACACGTCGCATGAAACACTGAGCCAGGCTCCAGTGGCCCCAAAAGATCACACTCGTGCCCTGAGCCTCGATTTCCCCGCCTGCACAAACAGGAACAGCAGAGTCCCTCCTACCTACACGGTACCCACACACCCAGGGTGGGAGGCCGAGGGCTCACACTCGATAGGGGATGTGAATACGATTAGTAAAGAATAAAAGCTTGCGAGCTGAAGGAGACACATTAGCACTGTTGCTCTCCTGGGAATTTGCACACACCCCCTTCTCTGCTTCCCTTGAAGGTCTAGGACCTCAGTCATAAGCAGAGCCAGGGAAGCCCTGAGAGAGGCCCGGATGGGGGCCTTTCAGCCACTCTTGTTTACCAGCTGTGTGCCCTTGGGGAAGTTACTGTACCTCTCTGAGACTGTTACCTTATCTACGCTAGAATATCAACGAAGTACCTCTAACAGAGCTGTCACAGAATTAAAAGAAGAAATGTACACAGAGGCTTCTCAAAATGCCAGGCACGTGATATCAAAAAGCTGGACCAACAGTGGCTTTTATCGTATGATTTAAGTCATTATTCATGCAACTGTCCATTCATTCGAGTAATTTATTGACCCCTTACTGTATACCACCACCATCTCAGGCGCTCAGGGGTTCAGATAGCGTTGCCAAAAATGGAAGTTTATTTTGCCCGCAGATCAGCAAACACACAAGTAAAGACACAAAACATCACATAACTTCACGCGGGGGTAAAGGTCACAAAGAGAATAAAACAGGGTCAGGAGAGAGAAAGTGGCAGAGCAAGGGGTGGTCAGGGGTCTCCTAGAAGAGGTGATGTCTGTCCTGAGACAGTGGGAAGCTGGGGGACCTGCCTGGCAAAGATTCGGGGAACACATCCCAGGAAGAACCCGGGTGTGCCGATCCCCACGGCGAGAGGGCTGATGGGCTTTGTTTAAAGCACACTTTTCGGGGCAAAAGCCCTAACACTGGCTTACGGCTGGTACAGATCAGCAAGGGAAGGAAAGGCCAGCGGGGCCGCCATCGCAGAGCAGAGGGGATGCAGTGAGGAAGGAGGTAGTCGAGGCGCATGGGGCCCTCCCCTGAAGGACCCTGGGACTCAGTTAGTCACGGCTGACACTTCCTGAGTGTGCACGATGTGCCAGGTTTAAATGCATCTGCTCACTTCACCCTCATGACAAGCCTCCTAGGAAGGCAGTGTCTTCGTCCTCACTGGCAGACGAGGACCTTGAGGCCTGGAAGGGCTGCATTTCCTGGCCAGGGTCCAGCAGTTAGTACAGGATAGAAGAAGATGAGATTTTGTTTGTAAGCAGTCCGACTCTACGGTGACCTGACTGTATGGTTAGATGCAGAACCACGGGGCAAGAGTTACGGTTAAAAGGAAGGCAACAGGAAGCCACTGGAAGGTTCTTCTGCCCCCAACGTTTTCCCCAAGGAAGCAGAGCCTTTGATTTCCAGACGTGTGCAAGCAGCCAGCCCATGGTAGGCTAGCATTCCTGACCCTCCCTCCACGCCCCCCCAGATCCTGAGCCAGCAGACAGGCAGAGGTCACACCCAGTTGACTGCACGGCGACACACCCTCAAAGCTGATGGCATGAAGACGAAAAGAGAGAATTTATGTCTCTGCAATTGAGCTTCGGTGTCCAGGATCCACGGCTTCCCCATTTGAAAGAGCAAATCCCATGGAGTCAGCTAGCTGGGTTTAAACCCAGAAGCTCTTGTCTCCAGAAGCAGAAAACCGGGGCCAAGAAAAGCAGAGTCCTGAGCTGGTGTTTGGAAGCCTGAGTCCTAGACCCAGACCTGTGTTTGGAAGCCTGAGTCCAAGCCCCAGACCAGAGCCTGTGTATATCGCCTGGAGCAGAAACGGTAACAGCTCAGACAGCTTGGGCTGCCCAAAGGCCGAGCTTGGCACAGAGACAAGGGAGGAGAAAAAGTCCGGCACTTTCTCTGGCTTCACTGCTGTTCTGTTCAGACAAAGGCAAAGATAAGTCCGGAGGGGGAAATAAAACAAGGATAACAAAAACAAAGATGTCACACCTGTCACAGCTCCCAGGGCCTTCGGGCTGGTGGCTGGATGCAGGCTCTGTGACTGTGATGCCCCCAGGAGGGGAAAGGCAGAGGTGGGACCTCCCAGGGGGAGAAGTAAATCTGAGGCTGACTGAGGACTGGGCCAGCGGGAGCGCAGGGGCTGGACTTGGGGGAGTAGGGGTTGGCTACACCTCCCTGAGCACGTCTCTCCAGGGCTCGGGGCCTCTGTTTCCCTATCTGCAGAAGGGGATAATAATACAGTTGCTTAACACATGCCAAGGACTTGTCTATTTTATTCCCTTTAACCTTGACAGCACTCTACAAGGCAAGTCTTTTTTATTTCATTTGCAAATGAGAAAATCCAGTATTCAAACATTTAAAGGAAGTTTTCAAACCCAGTTGATCTGACACCAGACCTCTGCTCATTAATTTTCAAACACTTATAAAATGCTCCCAAAACAGCAGCAATGGCACCCACCACATATATAGTCCTCTGTACCAGGGACTCCTATAAATGCCCGTGGATTCTTGCAACAACTCTCTGAATCGCACACTATTATTATCCCAATCTCACAGATGAGGAAACTGAGGCCCAGATGGAAAATAAAATTGTTTCTCAAACTTCCCTCCTGCCCCTCAACTCACTAAAGGAAACTTTCTGGACATTTTCCCCTATTCACTGCCCCCCCTCATGGAATCTTAATACCACAGATATACAATAATCTGTTGATCTCTCTGTATATCTGTGCTTTACACATAAAAAGTAGGATTTTTCACCCCTTTTTTCAATTTTTGCCCCCTTAGGAGAAATACCGCTCTTGTTAGAGAATGCACGAAAATAAAAAGATTGCCAAGACCAACCAAGTATGTAAAATTCTCTTTTGCATTCTTAGGGATTCATCACGAGCTTTAGTCTTCTAAAGAAGAAGGGGCAGCTTAACTATCTCCAGTTCAATATTTTCCACGCCTACTGACAGCAGAAACCTGTGTCTCAGGAGCATCTAGATGTTTCTAGTGGTCCGGGTTTGTTTTCTGCCTGACCTGGTCCTCGCCCACTCTCTCGGTGACAGAAAGCTCCTCCCACTGGGAAAAGGCTCCTCCCTTCACTCAGACCTTGGGGAGTAGGGCGCCCAGTCAACCAGCAGGCCCCGCCCCCTAACCGCAGCGATTGGTGGTGGGGCGGGCAGTAGACAGAAGCTGGGCCAATCAAAGCCCTTCTCTTTCAAAAGCGAGCACATGGAGAAAAAGACCTTTCCATCATCGCAAAGCTAAAAGAATGTAGGCACGCAACTGCCTGAGGTCATGATCCCACCTTCTCTGGAACAGTCTAAGGAAATAAAGCCAGGCAGAGCAATGCAAGGGCCAGACGGACTGTCCTGGCTGGATCAGATTCTGGATCCAGAGTCCCTGGGGGCCCCTCAACTTTCCACTTCCCAGCTTCCTTACAGAAGCCAACAAATCCCCCTTCTTGGTTTCCACTGATTTGAACTAGGTTTCTTTTTTTCTTTTTTCTTTTTTTTAAAGATTTATTTATTTATTTATTTATTTATTTATTTATTTATTTATTTGACAGAGATAGAGACAGCCAGCGAGAGAGGGAACACAAGCAGGGGGAGTGGGAGAGGAAGAAGCAGGCTCCCAGCAGAGGAGCCCGATGTGGGACTTGATTCCGGAATGCGGGGATCACTCCCTGAGCCGAAGGCAGACGCTTAACCGCTGTGCCACCCAGGCGCCCCTGAACTAGGTTTCTGTCACTTGCAACAACAACAACAAAAATATTCCGCCTGATACACCACAGCATGAACAGACCTTGGCAGGATTTGAGCAAACCTAGGAGTTTTTAAAATAATGGGGGAATTTTGGTCACGGACTGGATATTATGTGATATCAAGAAATTTTTATTATTTTAGTGACGTGTGATAGTGGTATTAAGGTTATTCGAAAATAAACATTTGACTCTTAAGGATACATCCTGAAGCATTTTGGGTGAAATGGTTTAATGTCAGGATTTGCTTTTAAATATCCCAACACCTCTGTCCCTACTCCCCCAGTAAGAGAGGGGAGGAAATATGAGAAAAGAATGTCAGGATGATGGTAACTTTTGGGTTTTTTTTTTAAAGATTTTATTTATTTATTCGACAGAGATAGAGACAGCCAGTGAGAGAGGGAACACAAGCAGGGGGAGTAGGAGAGGAAGAAGCAGGCTCATAGCAGAGGAGCCTGATGTGGGGCTCGATCCCATAACTCCAGGATCACGCCCTGAGCCGAAGGCAGACGCTTAACCGCTGTGCCACCCAGGTGCCCCAGGATGATGGTAACTTTTGAAGCTGAGAGCGGGTGTGTGGAAATTTCTCGTCCTATTTTCAGGTTTGAAATATTCCATAAATGGAAAGTTTAAAATAAAAAGGAAGAAGAAAGAAAGTGAAGCTGCAGTCTTCCAAAAGGAAGGAATGACTGGGGAAGAGTGCAAAAGGAGTAGAAAGCAGAACATCATTCATTCATCATTCATTCATTCATTCATCAAATCAATTGCCCACCAGGGGCAGACACTAAGCCCTGAGCTGGACACATGGGGCAAACAAGACATGATCTTCTTGCCCTTAGGGAGCTTCCAGCAGGGATCCCTCCTACATTGTTGGTGGGAATGCCAGTTGGTACAGCCACTCTGGAAAACAGTGTGGAGGTCCCTTAAAAAGTTAAAATTTGAGCTACCCTATGACCCAGCCATTGCACTACTGGGTATTTACCCCAAAGATACAGACGTAGTGAAGAGAAGGGCCATATGCACCCCAATGTTCGTAGCAGCATTGTCCACAATAGCTAAATCGTGGAAGGAACCGAGATGCCCTTCAACAGATGACTGGATTAAGAGGATGTGGTCCATATATACAATGGAATAGTACTCAGCTATCAAAAAGAACGATTTCTCAACATTTGCTGCAACATGGACGGCACTGGAGGAGATAATGCTAAGTGAAATAAGTCAAGCAGAGAAAGACAATTATCATATGGTTTCTCTCATCTATGGGACATAAGAACTAGGAAGATCGGTAGGGGAAGAAAGGGATAAAGAAAGGGGGGTAATCAGAAGGGGGAATGAAGCATGAGAGACTATGGACTCTGAGAAACAAACTGAGGGCTTCAGAGGGGAGGGGGGGTGGGGGAATGGGATAGACCGGTGATGGGTAGTAAGGAGGGCACGTATTGCATGGTGCACTGGGTGTTATATGCAACTAATGAATCATCGAACTTTACATCAAAAACCAGGGATGTACTGTATGGTGACTAACATAATATAATAAAAAAATATTATTATAAAAAAAAAAAAAGGAGCTCCCAGCGGGGCAGAGGCCAGAGGACCAGGAGCAAATTGTTCCTGGTTTGTGCAGCTCACAGAAGGGCCAGGCACTGTGAGGGCAGAATGGGTTTTTCTCCAGCCAGTCTCATTTGAAAGGGCAGGACTTTAATTGGCCCAGCTTCTGTCCAGTGTCCACCCTGACACAATCTCTGTGGCCGAGAGGCGGGTGGGGGGGGGGGAGCGCAGGTTTGGCAGATTCAGAGCTGGGACCTGGATGAATCCTGTGGGGTCAGGCATGGCCTGTCTACAGGGAGCAGGGTGCACTGGGCAGAAGAGTGAGCGAGCAACCTCGACTGGGGCCTTTGACTTTTCCAAGAAAAAGTGTCCTTGACAAATTAGCAGAAGAGGTGGGGGATGAGGGGCACCCCACCCACAGCTGCCATGTGCATTTTTGGTGCACAGAAAATTTCCCAGAACCGGCCAGACCTGCTGGGTGGGTGAGCCGGGCAGTGGCTGAATGGTGCGGGGGATAATGTCCAACCCTGGAGGAGAACCTCCAGCCCCCTCCTCACATCCTGCCAGGTGAGGACGTGGTCATTGGGGGCCCTGAAATGCCTCCTGTCCATGGCTCAGCTCTGCCCCCTTGGACCAGGGGACCCAGGGCCACTTCCCCTGTGGCAGTGGCCCGTGACTGGACCTAAAGCTTGCCCTTCCCCATCCTACACTTCCCTGTTTGTCAAAGGAGAATCAGAGAAAAGCAGTTATGGAGAGAGGAAAGGAGCCTGCTCACCTGGGAGCCAAATGGCATCGTGCCCGTGAGCGTGGCTGTCAGTGGTAAGCGGGGAGAATGTGGTGTGGGACCCGCAACCTTGGAGCCCGAATGGCTGGACCCTGTCAGCCTTGCTGCCTTCTAGCTGCGTGATGTTGGCCAAGGCAAACAACCTCTCCTGATTTCAATTCCTCTGCAAAAGGGAAGTGATGGGAGTGCAGCCTTCCCAAGGTTATGGTGAGGAGGAAGTGAGCTAATACATGCAGTGCACGGGCGGCGGCCTGCAGGACGCAGAGGCTCGATGTAAGATCCTGCTATGACCAATACCCACGTGACTTCATACGCTTTCACACTAAGCCCAGGGGCCCCCAGAGGCGCACCGGTGACTTAGGGAATGAATACATGAACGAGCGAATTAATCACTGTTTTCTGAATGAAACCGCTTATTCATCTATTCAAAAGCGGCTTCAATTCCAATGCTTGGTCGGATAGACGGGATCTTCTTTACCAAGTACGAACGCTTGGCCACAGCGTAAGTGTCTCTACGTTGCCTGAGGCTTGAGTCAAACCGGTGGCAGTAGGCAGAATTCTAAGGTGTCCCCAAGATTCCCTCCCCTTGTGGTCCCTGTGCACAGCCAGCCTCCCCTTGAGCGTGGCGCGCGTGGTGGGACGCCCCCCACTGGTGACTGCATCCCAGGGCAAAGGAGAGGGGATGCGGCCGATATATTTAGGGTCCTGGGGTCGGTTGTCTTTGAGTTCACCCAAAGGAGCTAATCCTGAGTGGGCCTTTCAGAAGAGGGTCTGGGGATGGGACAGGGAAGGCAGAGACTCCCAGCAGCCCCACACTTCTACGAGCTGGAGGGGCCAGCCGCCCTGAGGTCCATGGCTGCGAGGAAATGCCTTTTGCCAATAACCACATGACCGCGGGAGAGGCCCCAAGACCCCACGGAGACCCCAGCCCCAGCCAGCACCTTGACTGTGGCCCTGTGAGACCCTGAGCGGAGGACAGAGCCGAGTGGTGCCTGGGATCCCAACCCACAGAAACCACGAGATAATAAATGTGACATAACATAAGGGCGTCGTGGGAGCCACGAGGTTTGTGTGGACATTTGAAAATGAACGGACTACTCACTGCAGCCATTTCTCGGGACTCACTGTGCAAGGCCTGCTGTGATGTTCTCAGCAACTGGAGGAGGCTCCAATGATGTCCCCATTTTACAGATAGGGAAATTGAGGCCTGCAGAAGTCACATCAGTGGCACACAGCTGGTTAGCGGAGGAGGCAGATTTTAAATCCAGGCGGCCTGGAGGCTTGCGTGTGCCACAATATCTATGAAGCATGGGTGCCAGAAGTCCCGAGAGGGTGCTGGGTGGTGAGGTGAGAGGGATGGTTTGCTTGGGGGCTTTTTGTATAATCTTTCTTTCTTTCTTTCTTTCTTTCTTTCTTTCTTTCTTTCTTTCTTTCTTTCTTTCTGTTTTTTGTTTTTTTGTGGGGTTTTTTTACAATGCATATTATTTTTTTAAAAATCATAAAAAGAAAGATGAAAGTACTCAGCATCCACGGGGACCATCTCTGAGCAGTGGGGTCAGAGCACTGTTTAAATTTCCTTCTGTTTTATCATCCCACTTCTCTATAACGGTCTCGATTGTCCACGAGAAAGGTGTGGCCGATGTCATTTTTAAAATGTGCAAGCCAGACGGAACAAGTGGCCGCGTTTCAGAACGAGAAAGCACAGGAGGACAGGGGACACAGTGGGGGTCTGGCCCCAGCGCCTGGTGGGGAGAGAGGGCCAGGGTCCAGAGCGTGAGCAGAAATAGGTTGTGTTCTAACAAAGCAAACTCGCTAGGAAACCTGCAATGTGGCTTCAGAGCTTCCAGAAGAGACTCTCCCAGCAACGGGGCTTTTATTAAACATTTGCAGCTTCTTCTGCAAACGTTGTCACCCGAAACTTTGTTATTTTAATTGGTAGCTATTCCTGTGGGCTGCTGCTCTGAGAACAAAAGCTGCTAAGAAATCAGAGCTGCAGGCAATGTTCCTTCGAAGTCGGGAAGGTAAGGAAAGGTGTGTTCACCAGCCCCCAGCAAGCACGCTGTGGGTAGAGCCCGCACTTGGATTTAACACGGACTCTTGGTTCATGAGCGCTTCGCGGGTGCCAAGCGCTGTGCCGGGCCCTCGTCTCTCTTCTCTTCCCAGATCTGCACGCCGTGAGGCCTGTTTCCACTTTACAGACGAGAAAGTGAAGGCTTAAGGAGATCAAGCAATAATACTTATACCATAGTTCATTAACTTTGAGACATACAGCAGACCCCCTTCTCCGAGGGAGACGTGTTCCCAGACCCCTGTAGATGCCTGAAACCACAGAGGGTACCGACCCTATAGACACTGTTGTGGTTTTTTTTTCCTGTACATACATGCCTATGATAAAGTGTAATTTATACATTAGGCACAGTAGGAGATTAACAACAATAATAATAAACCGGAACAATTATAACAATATACTGTAACACAGGTTATGTGGATGCGATCTCTGTGTCTCTGAAAACATCTTATTGGGGGCACCCGGGGGGTGCAGTCGGTTGGGCACTGGACGCCTGGTTTCAGCTCAAGTCTGATCGGGCCGTGAAATTGAGCCCCTTGTCAGGCTCCCTGCTCAGCACAGAGTCTGCTTGAGTTTCTCTCTCCTTCTCCTCTGCCCCTCCCTCGTGCACTCTCTTCCTCTCTCTCTCTCAAATAAATAAATAAATCTTAAAAAAAAATCCATCTTATTGTCGTGTACTCGCTCTCCCTCCTGTGATGATGTAAAATGGTGCAATGCCTATGTGATGAGATGAAGTGAGCTACGTGACACGGGCACTGTGACCTAGCATGGGGTTACTACTGAGCAGATGATCTGTCAGGAGAATCACCTGCTTCCAGACCACAACTGACCACTAGTAACTGCAATGTCAGAAAGCAGACTGTGGATAAGGGGCCCTGTAACTTTATGTGCCACCAGAAGAAAAAGTACCGCCAGCTATCATGGCAAGACAGTACTGACTTAAGTTGAATCCTGATTCTAGAGACGTTCAAATATGCATCCAAAAACCCCATGGCTAAATGCAAGGTGGTATCCTGGGTTGGATCCAGAACCGGAAGAGGGACATTATCGTGGAAAACCGCTGAAATTCAAAGAGTGTATTGCCCAATGTTAATGTGCTCGTTTTGACAAGTGTGCCATGGGTGTGTAAAATGCTAATAGGAACAGGGTGAAAAGTATAGGGGAACTCTCTGCATTCTCTTCGCAATTTTTTTGTAAACCTAAGTCTATTCCAAAATAAGGTTTATTTTTTCAAAATGAATAAAATAGGGGCACCTGGGTGGCTCAGTCAGTTAAGCATCTGGCTCTTGCTTTTGGCTCAGGTCATGATCTCAGCTCTCTCTCTCAAATAAATAAATAAATCTTTTTAAAAAAATTAAAATACAACAAGATATAAATGTCAGCCTCAAGTAAGATCCAGCTCATAACTGTGTGTTATCTGGCCTATGTAATTATTTGGGGGGTAAATTTGAGTTCACTATCAGCACTGAAAAGTCAGAAGATTTCATCTAAAACCATATATCCACTTTTCCCGAAAAATCAGAGGCCCTGGAAGCACTGGGCTCCTCTTTCTCACGTGGCAAGCATCAGCCAGATCTGACTGTCAGCCCCCTGGACATGGAGCACGAGCTTTCCAGTCTGTCCCAGTCCCCACCACGCACTACTGCCTCTCTGCCTCTGAAGCCTATCTCGTGCCTGTAAGGACACTCGCCTGTGGGCAGGAGAGTTTGTGGCTCTCACATTAAACCCTATGTGCATGATGGCTTCAGAACAAAACAAAAAACCAAAAAGAGCCTGTGGCACACACTGCGAGATACCTTCCTGTTATCTAGCCTCCTTCCTCCTCTCTAACAGACATCCTAAATCACTAAAGCCTGGAATGAGTTTGGCTAAAGGACCACATTTCAGCACCTCCTTTGCCATGTGTATGGTATGGCATCCATGGGTGTTCTTTAAGGAGCTGACTCAGCTGAAAGGTGGGTCCTTTCACCACTCCACGTTCTTCATTCTTCCTGGCTAGAATATGGATGTGATGGCTGGAGAACCTGCAGCCATCTTGGGACTGAAGGAAAAGGCCTAAGGAAGCACAGCCACCTCAGCCCTGGCACCAGTGAGCCTGTAGCTGAATGCCAGTGACTGCCCTTCCCTGCCCTTTGTGTGAGCAAATACACCCTATCAACAGTTGGCCTTAACTCCCACCTAATACAATAGTAAGCACTAATGGTGTTTGCCCTGTCCCAGGGATGATTCTAAGACCTTTCCCATAATTACTTACTTAATCTCTACCATGATCCCATCAGGCAGGTGCCATTGCTGACCCATTTCATAGATGAGGCTACTGAGGCACAGAGTCCAAAGCCACAGCTAATAAGGGGCTGAGCCAGTAGTTTAACTGTGGATCCAGAGCTCAAGTTCAGGATACTTAGGTTTAGACATGATGAGGGGCTGGTGCAGCTCAGGGTCAAGAGCCCAGATTCCCCTCACAGATCTCCCAGTAAGCATGCCACATACCCTCTCAATTTCCTTCTCTGGAAATGAGAATGATCATTCAGGCTATGGTACCCACAGCCTGTTATGAGGCTCCTATGAGTTTCCAAATTTCAATAGTTTTTTTAAAAACATCCCATGCTATATAAATAGGAAGCATCACTCTCCTTAAACTCTACTAACACAACAGAAATGCCACGTTCTTTTCCTGCCACAGCTCATGCCAGCATTCTCTGAGGGATGGTCCACACTTGCTTTCAAGCATATTTGTTCCCTGAAATTCCATTTCAGCCAAATTAAATAGCCATGAGAATTTCCAAACAGAATTTCATTCATCCATCCAGAATTTCCTGCAAAAGGCCCATCCTGAGCACGTGATAAACCACGGTGGTTGAAAATGTAAGGGTCCTGACTCCCAGTCTGCAGCTCCACTGACCCCAGCTGCCAAGCACCTCATTCCTATGTCCTAAAGGAGCCAGGCACAGCCATTGTGCACTTCCCCTCCAAGGAAGATGTCTGTAGTTTGGCTGGTCTCTGTCCCCCTCCTCTGGGGACAGTGTCTCCCTATGCCTTAATGCATCCGTTCAGGTGGGAATCACCCCCTTCTCCAGGGATGGCATGTGACAGCAGGCCTGGCTAATCAGCTTCATCCACAGCAGGCCACAGGGATTGGTTCAGGAATGACGTGTGATCCAAGCCTGTCCAATGAGCATCAGTCCCGGGCCTTTTTTTTTTTTTCCTATTTTGGAAAAGACAAGTTTCTTTCTACTGAGGTTGCTACACTGGTTGTTATAACCCTAGAGTTCTTAAGGGCACCATGGGGGGAAAAACCCACCTGAGAAAGAAACTGACCAGTGGAGAGCAGAGGGGAGAAATGGAAGGGCATGGGGGAACCAAGTCCTGCTGACATTATTTGAATTCCTAGATCTAGCCATTCCTGAACCCCCTAAATTAAAAAGATGGGTCCAGAGTTACCCAGGATCTTCTACTTGTTGGCTATGGCATGTGGCATGATGGTCTTTTGCTGTTTCCTGCCCATAACCATTCCTCTTCCTTCTAATAATAGTGTCTGACTTGTTTTGGAGAAACCATCCCTTTCCTTTGGTCCATGCGGTCCTGTGGGGTTTGATCCAATTCCCTGGCCCAGAATTGACCTTGAACCAGGGCAGAGCAGTCAGGGTCATAATGACTGGTCACAAATGGCACGTGACCAAGCCAGATCAATAAGACTCAGCCCTGGGATTTGGTTGGGTGCTCTGTCTGTTGAGTTCGCCAGGCTAGAAACTGAGTCCAGACCTGCTGGTCGCCAAGGACCGAGCACGTGGAAATCAGCCAAAGACAAAGAGAGAGTCTTCCTATGACCCTAAAGTACTTGTGGGCTAGCTTTTCAGTGTCAAAAGCCAACCTGTTTCTTCTTTTCCTTTTTTTTCATTTTTTTCTCCCAGTTTTATTGAGATGTAATTAACATACGACACTGTATAAGTTTGAGGTGCACAGCGCAATGACAGACATATAGATTGTGAAATAATCACCATGGTACGTTTAGTTCCCATCCATCACTTCATATAGTCACAAAATTTTTTTCCTGTGTTGAGAACTTTTAGGACCTACTCTCTCAGCAACATTCCGATTTACAATATACACCTTTCCAAGATACCAACAGACAGCAGTGTTTGCTACAGTCATCCTGTTGAACAGACAGCCCCAGCACCAAGGAAGTCTGTACGTGTTGGCCATTTTTACCGTACCCCTCCACCGCTCACCTCCTGCCGCTGGCAACCACTAGTCTGATCTCTCTTGCTTTGACGTTGCTTTTTTTAGACGCCTCATAGAAGTGAGATCATAGAGAATTTGTCTTTCTCTGTCTGACGTATATCACTTAGCATAATGCCCCCGAGGTCCAGCCGGGGCCTTCCTGTATTTGTCTGTTGGACCTGGTTTAGGTTTACTTTCTGTCATCCGCAACCAAGGGTCCTGACTTGGTGGACCCCCGGCAGCTCAGCTCGACACCGACCACCTCGCGAGTGCAAATGAGTTTCCACGCTCACCGACACAGCTGGTGCAGGCTCTCTTTGGGGGCTGAGTCTCAGCTGTCCTCGCGGGACGCAGGGACACAGCGGATGTGCCCAGGAGGGCCCTCCTCATAATCCCCGAAGGAAATGGAAGGACCAATTTCCACAGGCTCCACGCAGACACTGCCAGCCCATGCCTCAGGTTCGCTGGGGAAGACTCCTCCGCCAAGACTCCTTCTTGGGGAAGAGCAGCAAACTTCCAAACAGCAAGCCTCCCTCCTGGAAGAGGTCACTGTGCACAGACCTGCCTGGACAGGCTGCCACTCAAACATGGGTCTTTTTTCAGGCCCTGAATAGGGTTCCTTTATTCAAGGCTTTTAAAGGAAGACACACCCTTTTCCTCCTGGCTGTGCCCTTATTTGGATTAAATCCCTGGCCAGCTCCACAGACAAAGAAGCAAACTGCTCCTGTGACCCAGCCCGGCTCCGCAGGAGAGGGACCCGGAGAGGACAGCCGGCATCCTCCAGAATAGCCCGAAACGACCAAGTCCCCACACCACGTGGGCAGAAGCCGGGGACAGGTCCTGGCAGTGCAGACCGCCGGCCCCAGGGTCCATCCCACCCCCAGGGCCTGGGGCAGTCTGCAAAGTCTCTCCTCAATCTTGACAATGGAAGCCGGCACCTAAAAGACATGAGATTTCGCTCCGCAGTCATGGAGCAGGGGCCTGGCCATACGAAGCCCATATGCCTATGAGGCAGTGCCCCACCGGCGCCGGGGAGAGGCCGTTCCAGGCGGCCCGCGTCATCTTCCTGCCCGGCCCTGACCCCGAGGTGACTTGGACCTGGGGTCCACAGGCAGACTGTTCCAAATTCACTTTGTCCGCCTCAGCCCTGAAGCCACCAGCCTCAGTCACGCTTCCCTTGCCTGTTCCTGACATAAACCAGGTTCTCTGCCACCTCCAGGGCCTTTGCTCCCTGGCCTGACTGCTCACCTCCTGAGGCCTGTGCGGCCCACACGCCTACCTGCTGAAGTCCCCTCTCCTTAGAGGGACTCTCGAACACCCTGTTCTCTTCTTGGTTCCCTCCCTTCTCTCATCGTGTTTTATCTTTTGGTCTTCTTTTCTCCTTTCCCTCCCTCCCCCTCACCCCCTCCCTCTCATCTTTTCTCCCTTCCTCCCTTCTTCTTATATTTTTCTTCCCAGCATCGTTCTCAGAGCCACTAAAAGTACAAAGTCGCATTCATGTCAGCCCACTGAGGAGATACTCAATTGTCCCCTCTGCCACCCACATTCCTCTTTCCTGACCAATAAAACCAACCAAGTCCATATTAATAAAGGAAAGTTCCCTTTGCACAGAAATCGTTGTCCTTTGCCAGGACAGTTACTAACTTCTGTGGCCGCCCAGAGTTTCAGCATGGCCTGGATCCTGGGCTCAGGACCCGGGGAAAGGGAGACTCCCAGAGACCCCCAATGCCTGCAACTAGGCCAAGGACATTAGGATCTAGTCACGTTCATGCCACATCCCGTCCCCAGCCGCACACATCCAGAGGCTGCGCTCCAACTGCTCCCTTGGCCTCACCTAGGGAGACAGGAGACACATGGGGTTGGCACGGGTGAGGACGGCAGGAGAGGGGGCACCCAGAGTGAGAGGGTGGGGAGTCCTGGAGCCCCTTTTCAACACCGCTCACTTTATTTAGCCCTTATGAATCGGGACCGATTATCCTGTGCTCTAAGCTCACGCCGGGGGGTGGAAGTGACGCTTTCTCTCTTGGCCACGCTCTCCCCTCCTGACCACACACGCTTTCCTGCCACTGACTCAGAAGAAATTTAAGAAGCTGTGTCCACCTGGGAGCGGCCTGGCCCGGTCCACGGGGACTTCAACGTGCCGGTCTGAACCCTCCAGATACTGCCAGGAAGCCGGCACAACGGGCTTAGCTCCGTGCGCGTGTCGCGGCCTGCCCACAATGATGGCAAACTCCATGCTTCCTTTCTCGCTATGTATTTAAAGGAAGCACAGGGAAAGTCGCCCACAGCCCCGGCACAGCCTCCCCTGGCCCGGGCTCTCAGGTTCGGGGGCTCCTCGTGGATGGGGTGCTGGGCCCTGAGCTGTGCGCCCTTCCTCAGAGGCCGCCGGGGGCTCCAAGGCTGCAGCCGCCCCTCAGCTCCCTGGCCCGGCACTCGCCAGAATGACTCCCGGTGAGTCACCACCCTCCAAGGTTCAGAGATGTGCCACAGAGGGGTGACCAGAACTTCCACAGCACCGAGCACGAGCTGCTGTGACTGCCGCCCAGCGAGCCCTGGGAGCCAAGGACCTGTCAGCAGGGCCCTGGGTCATGGCAGGCGGCGGGGGCACACATGTCCATGTCATTTCTCTGCACCCCCACTGACCTACCTCAATACAGTGAATTGAATAGTGCCCTCCTCCCCCAAATTCATGTCCACCTAGGACCTCAGGAATGTGACCTTACTAGGGTCTTTACAGAAATAGGTATGGTAAGGATAGAAATAAAATCATCCTGGATTAGGGTGGGCCCTAAATCAAATGGGGGTGTCCTTCTAAGAGACAGAAAAGGACACACAGAGACACACAGACAGGAAGGCCATGTGAAGATGAAGCAGAGCCTGGAGAGATGCGGCCACAAGCCAGGGAGCTCCAGGGATTGCCAGCAGCCTCCACAAGCCAGGGGAGAGACGGGGCAGTTTCTTCCGCAGAGTCTCCAGAAAGAATCAACACTGCCACTACCCTGATTTTAGACTTCTGACCTCCAGAACTGTGAGAGAAGAAACTCCCATTGCTTTAAGCCACCAGTCAGTGATAACTTTTTATGGCAGCCAGGAAACAAACCCCATCAGGGAGCAAAAGAACATATTTCTCTAGGGGGAAAATGAACTTTTAGGGGGGTGGATGACAGTCGGCAAAGTTAGAGCTAGAAGCAGTCCACTGATTTGCCCTCCTCATCCTCATCACCACCACCACCATTACCATCATCACCACCACCACCATCTCCAACACCACCACCATCACCACAATCATCACCATTACCACCATCATCACCACTACCACTATGATTATCACCATCACCACCATCATCATCACCACCACCACCACCATCACCATCATCATCACCACCACCATCACCAACACCACCATCACCACCATCATCATCACCACCATTACCACCATCATCATCACCATCACCACCATCATCATCACCACCACCACCACCATCATCATCACCACCATCACCACCATCATCATCACCACCATCACCACCATCATCATCACCACCATCACCACCATCATCATCACCACCATCACCACCATCATCATCACCACCATCACCACCATCATCATCACCACCATCACCACCATCATCATCACCACCATCACCACCATCATCATCACCACCATCACCACCATCATCATCACCACCATCACCACCATCATCATCACCACCATCACCACCATCATCATCACCACCATCACCACCATCATCATCACCACCATCACCACCATCATCATCACCACCATCACCACCATCATCATCACCACCATCACCACCATCATCATCACCACCATCACCACCATCATCATCACCACCATCACCACCATCATCATCACCACCATCACCACCATCATCATCACCACCATCACCACCATCATCATCACCACCATCACCACCATCATCATCACCACCATCACCACCATCATCATCACCACCATCACCACCATCATCATCACCACCATCACCACCATCATCATCACCACCATCACCACCATCATCATCACCACCATCACCACCATCATCATCACCACCATCACCACCATCATCATCACCACCATCACCACCATCATCATCACCACCATCACCACCATCATCATCACCACCATCACCACCATCATCATCACCACCATCACCACCATCATCATCACCACCATCACCACCATCACCATCATCATCACCACCACCATCACCATCACCACCATCACCACCATCATCATCACCACCATCACCACCATCATCATCACCACCATCACCACCATCATCATCACCACCACCATCTCCCACAACACCACCATCACCACAATCATCACCATTACCACCATCATCACCACTATCACCATCACCATCCTCATCATCCCCACATTATTGTCACTATCACCAACACCACCACCATCACCACCATCACCATCATCATCATCACCATCATCACCATCATCCCCCCATCACCATCACTATCGCCATCATCACCATCATCACCATCACCGTCACCACCATTACACTGGAATCATCCAGTGAGCACGGACTACATGCTGTATGCTAGGCACTAGACATCCTTTCTCCAGTCTTCCCAACAATGCTAAAAGGTAGCTTTAATTACTTCCATTTTCCAGACTAGGAAACTAAGACTTGAGAGATTAAGTAGCTTGCCCTGGAGTTCTGAGCTCAGACAGCCAAATCCTCTCTCCCACGGTTACTCACTGTGTGACCTCCAGCAAACTCCTTACCTGGCTGATCCTCAAATCCTACGTACAGGTGCCCATTCACAGAGTTCTCAGGGGGATGAGCAAGATGATGAATAGAAGGCCCGCAGCCCTGGGTAAATGCAGTTGCTGCTGTCAAGCTCTTGCCCCAGCAGCTGCCAGAGGAGGAAGGGAGGTAAAGACGGATCTCCCCAAGTGGTTGAGAGCAAAGGTCTCTGGCACATAGTCAGACTGTGGGAGCTGGCATGAGAGCAGAACCATTGATGAAACCATAAAACCTTAGCAAGTCTGCCACACACCCCATCGAAAAATGTAAGTCAACACAGATCCAGCCCTTTCCACAGGGGCCTTCAAGCTGCAGCCTGCCTATTCCTGTATGGGATTCGGTCTCATTAACCTGATCCAATGCACAGAAAGGGGCAGTGGGCAAACCCCAACCCTACCACTGATAAGGCCACATGAAGCTTTCTCTGAAATCTGCATGTAGACTTAGCCAACTAGTCCTGCAATTTTACCTAAACAAGGAATAGAGCAGTCAGACAAGCAAATAGAAAGTCAGGGGGCAAGGGAAGCACAGCGAGCAGCTAAAGCCTCCCAGCCTTGGAAGATCAGCAACAGAGAGTTGGGGAGGGAGGACCATGTGTACTGCTTCTAATAAGTTGCCATTTATTGAGCTCCTTCTATGTATCTAGGCTCTGGGCTAAAGCAGGAACTGGCCGACGCCTGGGTGGTTCAGTCAGTTACGTGTCTGCCTTCGGCTCAGGTCATGATCCCGGGGTCCTGGGATCAAGCCCCACATCTGGTTCCCTGCTCAGTGGGGAGTCTGCTTCTCCCTCTCCCTCTGCCCCTCCCCCCTCTCATGCTCTCTCTCTTGCTCTCTCGCTCTCTCTCTCTCTCAAATAAAGAAATAAAATCTTTTAAAAATTAAAAAACAAAACAAAAATAAAAAATAAAGCAGGAACTGGCACACTTTTTCTATAAAGGGCCAGATAGTAAACATTTTAGGCTTTGCAAGTCACATGGTCTCAATTCTGCTGTTGGAGCAGACAGCCTGCAGTGCTATAGACAATATGTAAATGAGTGTGTGTGGCTGTGTTCCAATGACACTTTATTTACAAAAGCAGGTGTCGGGTAGACTTGTCACACAGGCCACAGTTTGCCAATGCCTGGACTAAGGGACTTGGATACAGTATATCATTTAAACACCTCCCCAACGTGTGCCCCCACCTGCTTGCCTCACCAACCCCTACGTTTGTCTGCTGCCAGCAAGCCTATCTCTTCATTGCTGTCCACCCAGCACCTAGAAAAAATAGATGCTCAGTAGAGAATGATTCAATGAAGCATTTCATCCCCAACTTGCAGATTAAAAAAAAAAAAAATCTGAGGTGTAGAGAGAGGCAGTAACTTGCCTAAGGTCATAAAGCTAGAAAAAGAAAGACCTAGCTCTTCAGAGATTTGGCTCAGGGAATTTGCTGTTGTAAAGGCGGCAAAGGCAGAGCTTACAGAGGCCAGACAGGTAATGGGAATGATGAGTAAATGGAATGGAAGAGGCCAGGGGCAGGGCGATAGGGTGTGGTGGGGACTATGGCCAACTAGAGAATTATATCCTGCCTAAAGGTGGCGCTGCTCCTCAGCTCCAGGCAATCGTGGCCACATACAACTCTGGGGCCAGCATGGCCAAGTCTTCTGGTTTTCCTAGAGAAGGCGGAAATCCATGCTTTCATATGAAATATTCCAATTCTTAAATGTTGGCAAGCATCTGGTTTTCTTTTTTTGTAAACTCTGGGCTGGCCAAAGAAAACATGCCGTTGCTTTGTGGCCTCTGGCTTAAAACTATTAAATACTTGAAAAGTTTTGTCCATGAAAGTTTCTTCTTTGGTGCACCAGTCCGTAAAGCTACCCAGCCAACATTTCGATTGCCAGATGCACAGAATTAGAAACTGGCAACAAGAGTGGGCCACTGGCCTTGGAACATTCTCCCACCCTAATCTCTTAACATGTAAAGAAATCAGAACCAAGTCATGTTCCAGTCGTGGAAACAAGTCGCTTTTTCTAATTTTTAACATTCTCTTCAGAAGGCAGATAGAGTCCCTAAGGATGGGGAAACCTATACAATTCTGTCTTTGAATGAAGATCAGGGCCCATACCTACCCGGGACTGACTCCACGGGAAGATACAGGGTGCTTTCCCTTTCTCCAAGTGAGAATGCCTTCCCCAGGGGGATGAACGTCTGTGATTTATTTATTCCCAATCTCTGCCCCCACTCTGATAAATGACTCTTTCCTACCTCTGGGGGGCTACCCCTCCCCCGGTATGGTTCTGGTTGGGTCCTCAATCACACATTTATTTCCCCACCACTCCCATTAAAGAGGGATAGTAATCCAGGCCTGGCCAATCACAGTAGTCCACTCCCTGGCCATTCTGATTGGCCTAGGCGTAAGCACATGATCCAGGCTGGACCAATCTGAGTCCTGTCCTGGGACTTTAAGGCAGACTCCGAGAAATCCCAGCTCTCTAGCACCTCTGTGCTTGCTTTGGGCACGTTGTTTGCAGCATAACCCTGGCTCTGTCAATGTCTGTGATGTCCCCCCCCCCCACCTTTGCTCAGCTGCATGAAAGAAGTTCCTCTGTGGAAGATCAGCGAGAGGCCAGATGGAGAGAAAGACAGAAAAGGCCAGAAAAGAAGGGTGTTCTGATAACAACATATAAATCCATGAGTCCACCCCGGTGCTTCCCCCTTCTGTGAGCCAGTGACTTTTTGGCTTTAAGCAGTTTTGATTGGGGTTTATCCCCGAAACAAAAACATTCTGCCTCCTAACTGCCCCATGGGGATAACCTAAATGTAACCTACCGCTCTGAGGAGGTTCAAGACCAAAGTCAGGTCCCTCCAGAAAGCAGTCTCACAGGAAGAATTAAAGAGAGATGGCCAATTGGCTGGGGCCCACATCAGGATTTTAAGAATACCAGTACTTCATAAACGTGTCTGCCAAAAGATTCCTAATCATGGAGGAAAAAAGCAAAAAAGTTATCTGAAGGTCTGCATGATTTGGCTGGAACAAGCTTGACATTTTTTTTTTAAGTCCTGTGTTTTAACTTAAAAATCTATGATGAAGTCTGGCATTCTACTCCATGATATACTGATACTTGTCTTAATTTGTCTTAAAAGGGCTTCTGGGGCGCCTGGCTGGCTTAGTCGGAGGAGCGTGCGACTCTTGATCTCAGGGTCATGAGTTTGAGTCCCACATGGGGTGCAGAGATTACTTAAATAAATAAAAAACTTAAAAAAAATGTTTTTTAGAAAAAAAATGTTTCTAACTATGAGAGACATGTCTTGTTTAAGCTGTGGCTGCATGTACCTCATGGTACATCACTGCCTGCCCCAGACATAACCACCTGGGGAAGCAGGATGAAAGTTCTACTGGCCTTCAGGCCAAGAAGCAATGCCACAGGGAACACTAAGGTTTATCTTCTAGAGCAATTCAGTCGGCGTACTCTTGCATGCCCCACATCCACACAGTTCACTGGCGTCCACTCCTATCGAGACAGTCTGGGGACAACCAATTCCTCTTTGAAGGAAGATCTCACCACGCCAACGTCAGTTAGCCAGGGATTCTAGCAGATTCTGTGGCTACACAGCCAGCCCAACCTCTAATCCAGCTCTGCCTCCAACAGCCTGTGTGCCCCAGCATGTGAAGGAAAATATGTACCTCTTTCTTCTCCCCTTCAGTCAGATGTCTGAGCACGAAATTCCATCAAAATGGCAGGATTGGCCATCCACATGCATCAGTACTATTTCACCAACCCCGCGTGAGTACCTACTATGAGAGGTACCCAGTGAGCACCCAGTGGGTCCCCGATGAGATGCCAGGCTCTGGAGTTGGCAGTAACCCTGCTGGGGGATGCACAGTGGAGACACTGTTGGTGTTTGACGCTGTGAGTCCACAGAGAACGAAGCAGCCCTTGTATCCCCTTTGCTGAACATTGTATATATTTGACACACAAGATTTGGACATGAAAGGCACTTACGTGGAGACAAGGGAAAGAAAGAGGCTTCTATTCCAGACCTGCCAGAGTGCTTAGCATGTAGACGGGTTCAGGATATTTCCATCTGCAGAGAAACATAGGAACGATTGCTCACCATCCACTCCATTTGTTCAACAAAGTCAGTGAAAATTTATCAAACACCTATTAGGTTGTAGAAACTAGGGACAGAGTGGAGAACAGGACTAAGTCCATGCTCAGGAAGAATACTTTCTTGCACTAGAATAACATTGTACTGCTCATAATAATATAACAGCATGCGTGTAAGACTCACCCTGCACCTAGCTCGGTTCTAAGTTCTTAATCACTTAATTGTCATGATAAACATGTGTACTATCATCCTCATTGTGTAGTTGAAAAAAAACAGAGGCTCAGAGAAGTCAAGTAACTTGCTAAAGGTCACAGAGCTGGAAAGTGGCAGAGCCAGGTTACTGAACTTAAAAGTCTGGCCCAGGTATCGACCATCCGTTTCTACTACTGTTCCACTAATTATCATCATTATGCTAATCGTTTAAATTTTACAAACCATTGCCATATCCCAGGCACTATTCTAAGCACTTATGTATACTCAAGTACGGATCGAGCATCTACGATTTACCAGGCACAACAATTCTATGAGAAAGGTTTACTTCCATTTTTAATGCAAGGAGACTGAGGCTGGCAGAGGATAAAGGGCTTGCCCAAATTCTCAGTGCTGGTTTGAGGCAAAAGTAAGACTGAAAGCCGTGTTTTCATGACCCATGCACTTGGCTGTTTAAACATGCACTCTACTGCCTCCCCAGGATATAATTTTGGTTATTTGGAATGTTTAAACAGACCCAATGAATATTTAAACAAATCATCCATATTAAATTTTGGGTTGTAGCCCCTCAATTATTACATCTCTCTACTCTCCCATCCCGGAAACTGATATTTTCTTATTTGTTTGCCCGGAGGGCCACTAAAATGAAGGTCAGCATAGGCTCAGAGAGCAAATATCAATTTTCACTTTTGAAAAATAACCTGACACTGCCTCCAGGATAAGGCGGTGCCTTTTGCTCTGAACTGGAAAGAGGAAAAGAAAGCAAGAAGAAAGCGTTTTGTAAGGGACTGCTCATGCTTTCTCAGCAAACCGTGCGGCTTCCCTCCCAGGATTCTGAGCCCCACAGCTGGGCAGGCTACAGCCCTCTCTGGCTGGCTGCCTCACAGGTTGCTAAGCCTGAGGGTAAAGGCAGCTGGTAAGCAAACCCTGGAGTCCCCAGGGAGGGCAGGGAGGGAGGTGGGGGTACCTTGCTTACCTGAAAGTTCCTTTCCACACCAGAGGGAGAGTAACCACCATAACCCCACCCCCTGGAGGCCTTCCCTCCCATCTCCTCTTCCCCTCTTTCACTGGCTAGCTTTTGCTCATCCTCCAAATCTTAACACCTGCTGCTCGCTCTGCCTGCAACACTCTT
>NW_024424675.1:42051615-42059827 GCF_017311325.1 Ursus maritimus | reverse complement strand
CCAAGTTGTCCCATGGCTGTTCTCTCCCATCAGTAAGAGCTCCTCTGGGAGCTCTAAAGGGAGCTTCCTCAGAGAGGAGCACCTCCTTGGGATGCCTCCTCGAATAGCTCCTCCCTGTTCCCACCTGAAGTCATCCCTTTCTGCCACCTTACCCTTCTTTCTTGTCTTTTTGGCACTTAGCCCTGAGTGCGATGATTTGGCTCTTTCCAGTCTTCCCAATGAGTCGGCTTGAGAGGAGCTCTCGTTCCTCCCCAGGTCCTGGGGAACTTGCCCATTGGCAAGGTTCATTGTGCTCTGCTTTCCTCTCATCTTAAAACAAAACAAAACAAAACAAACAAACAAACAAAAAACCCAAGAAGATAAGTGACTCTAGGCTTTCGGGAGCCCATTCACTTTGTGCACCAACACAGGGAAGCAGGAAATCAAAAAGAATAATTCCCCCTCTCCAGCCAGCTTGAAATAGCCCTGCATGAACCAAGCCAAAACCCAATAGAATCTGGAAAAACCAGCAACAGAGTCTCTGTCTGCCTCAGAAACCTCACTCTGCAAACTTTCTCAAATCCCAGACCTGAAGAGAGGCAGTGAAAGGCAGTGGTTAGGAAGCTTTGGAGAAATACATACAGGCTTAAGTCCCAGCCCCACGCCTTGCAAACAGTGTGCCCTGGGGCAAGCTGCCTCACCTCCCTGTGCCTCAGTTTCCTTTTCTGTAAAAGGAGGCCTTTGGGAGGATGCTAGATAATAGGTAGCATAGTCCTCAGCGCCTAGCACATAGCAAGCTCTCAATCAACTGTGGGTATTGACACCAACGATTAAAATCTCTGTCTCAAAAGCTTTGAGAGATCATTTCCCTTGAAAACCTCTCTGTTTCCATTCTCCCTTTGGCTCTGCTTTTATGGGAAACTTCATTCTGATCGATCTCCGGTTAACACTACTCCAAGTCTGGTTTGTTAAGAGCTGTTTGAAGTACAATTTGCCACCGCTGTTGGGACTTGGGCTTTTTATATTATTATTATTAATTAGTTTTCCCCCTTTCCTTCTTTTTCTTTTTAAAGATAAATCCTTTTTCTTAATCCGTTTATATTCTTAGAAGAGGGAATTCATGTTTTGCCAAGGAGAAAACAAACAAGCATACATGTCTGGCTTCCAAGCTGTAGCAGTTAGGGCTGTCCCCCGAGCCCTGGAGACAGGTGCGGGCTGGGAGTGTGACTTGTCTCCGGCAGGACCATGCGGGCTGGGCCGCAGATGACACAGGTCAAGGCACAGGTGGAACGCAGACCAGGCCACGCCCAGGAGGAAAGCCAAGATGGCCCCACAGCTACGCCCTCCACTCCTAAGGACCCCGCTGGCCCGCACGGGGAGGTGGCGCAACCCGCCTGCTGCGAGCCGGCCTTGGCGTGGGGACACAACGGGCTAGCAGCAACTTCGCAGCTCTGTTAGGGAACAGAGACTGCGGCCGCCTCCACCTGCTTAAGCCAGTCCGGGTGCTTTCTCCCTGCCTTCCACTGTGATTGGTTCAGGTCACTCAGGCCTGAGCCAATCAGCACGTGGCATTCCTCTGGCCACAGGCATTGGTCAGAAGTATCCAATCAACATCGAGGTGTGGCTTTCATTCCCAGGTTGCAGAGACTTCTTCCTCGCCCCCTTCTGAAGATGATATACTTGAATAAGAATTAAATTTATTTTTAATAAGAATTAAAAAGGTAGGATTCAGACCCGAGTCCATTAGTTCCAAAACCTACATATCCATACCTACAAAACCACTATCATAATTACACTTGGCATATATGCTTTGGGGCCCCGACATGAAGACACCTCGAAATGATAGCCGTGATTGTATTAATTTGGGAGGACAATAGGTGTTTGGTGTGTGTTTGTTTTTCTGTTTTTCCACATAGTTTCAAAGAAACAGGGCGGTAACAAAACCAAAAACCACAGTTGAAAGCAATTGGAAACTTTCCAAATGTCTCTTGAAAATGCCCCGGGGAGGAATATTATCAGAGCGATGAGAAAAATTATCTGACGTGCCTCTCGATGTTGCCCCCTTTGGGGATATTTCTGGACCTATTAAGAAAGTGAACCCTTCTTTCCCTTGCGGTTGCAATAAACCCTGCGGAGGGCCACCTCACAGAGAGTCTAGAAAGCGGAAAGAGAAAGTGAGAGAGGGAGGAGAGCAAGAAAGGCAAAGAGAGAAAGAAAGCCGGTGACATCACACCAGCCCGTGGAACCAGGCTCACCCACCTCCTGAACTTTCTCTCTTATGAGAGTCACCAACACATGACCATTTTTGTGGAAGGCGCTTTGAGCTGGGTTTCAGTTAAACATCAAGAAAAAGGAGAATAACCCAGTGGGCACATCAGGATTTTCCTCAACCCGTTTTGATATAAAAATAAGTCATGAATTTTCATGTGTCTATATGCAGGGTTTTTTTTTCAAAGTCACATATAAAATGTGATTCAACCAGTTTTATAACAAAAATTCTTCTTCTTCTTCTTTTTTTTTAAGTGAAACTCTTCCCCCTTCTTTGGAACAGTTGGCTTTGAGCTCTTTCCTGAAAGCCCAAGCCTGAAGTGTTCAGAAACCAGCCCTCGATGCAGGACCTTTCCCCAAGTTCCACGTCCCAGGGTCTCCCAGCCTCAGTGTCCCCACCTGCAACAGAAGGCCTGGGCCCTGAGAGAGATGGTGCAACTGGAGGCTTGGGAAGCCTCCTGAATCCAAATTAATTAAGGTGTGGAGCGCGCGGCAGTTGAAAGAAGCTTGTAGAACTCCTCGACGATCCTAATAAAGAATTTCCCCTTCAATTACGGGATAATCGGCTTCTCACGGCCTTTGCAGCCATAACCAAGCAGTTTCCTGGGCCGCTTTCCATGTGGCTGGACCAGTCTTTCTGGAATCCCTACATTTTTTTTCTCTAAGAGACTCCAGGGAAGGCAGTGGGGATGAAAAGAAAGGACAGTGGGTACATTCTAGAAATGGCTATTTTATGGGATTTGCCAGGCTGCTGGACACAGAAGGAAACACATGGAAACAACGTGAATCACTCCCGCTGATCGGTTCCTGCAGGTCTTGCTGGGGAAGGTTTCTCTGCTGCCTCTCGCCCCTTTCCCGTCCTCCTTACACAACACCACACTCGGGCCATTTGTCACTTTCTGGATGACACCAAGGTCTTCCTCCTTGTGGCCTCCATCCTGTTCTTTTCTGCCTGAAATGCTTCCCCCCGCCCCCCACAACACACACATCTAACCAGGCCGACTCCTACTGAAGATTTCAGCTAACCAGTTCTTCAGCCGCTCCCTGGCCTGCCCAAAATAGACTAGGTTCCCCATCCTGGATGTTCACCGCACCCATGCTTCTTCACGGCACAAAGCACAACTGTGATGAATGACATTTCACTCGTTATTTATCTCTGTCCCCTACTAGTCTCAAGCTCCGTGGGACAACTTGCTGCTGCGTCCCCAAGGCTTGGCACATGGCAAATGACCGGTAAATACTTGAAAGGTAGATCTTTAAAAGAATTTATTAAGGACCTAGTGCAGGTCAGCAAAGTTCTTCTTAGAGGGCCAGACAGTCCGTATTTTAGGTTTTACTGGCCAAGAGGCAACATGCAAGCTGTTATGCACGGTTCTTATAGAACCATTTTATTTTATTTTATTTTTTTAGAGAGAGAGCATGAGCAAGCAGGGGTGGGGGGATGGGAGGAGGGAGGGGCAGAGGGAGAGGGAGAGGGAGAGGGAGAACCTCAAGCAGACTCCACATTCGGTGCGGAGCCTGACAATGTGGGGCTCGATCTCACAACCCTGAGATCATGACCTGAGCCAAAATCAAGAGTTGGACCCTTGACTGACTGAGCCACCCAGGCGCCCCGTTATAGAACCATTTTAAATGCAACTGTTGAAAAATGTGAAAGCTGTTCTTAGCTCGTGGACTGTAAGCAAACAGGCGGCTGGCCACATTGGCCTGTGGGATGCAGTTTGCCGACCTTTGATTAAGTACATGCCAGGCCGCCTGCAGGTTTAGGGCTGTGGCAGAGACTGCTGTCTGTTCTTTAGTGTCAGCCTTCTCCTCTTCTGCAGGAATTGAACCCTGCATGCAGGTAGGCAGATGGTCTCTTGGAATGAAGGCTCCATTTATCAGCCTCCTTCGCAGCGAGGCATGGCCAGGTGATTACGTTTACTCAATGAGATGCAAATGGAAACATCATGTGAAAGCTTCCAGGAATCTTCCCCAGCAGGTAGCTAGCATATATATCCTCTCCCTAATTTGTGCTTTGGTTCTTTCTCTTTCCTGGTGGTTGGAATGCAGATGTAATGGCTGGAGCTCCAGTAGCCATCTCTACCATGAGTTATCCTCAGGAGTAACAGCCTTGTGTAGTGGGGCAAACATACAGAAGGGTTGACTTCATGGAGTAGAGTGCTGGCTACACCAGACCTAGATCCCCTTCCTGCTGACCTTTTAAGCGTGCGATTAAAATAAACATTTATCTTGTTCAAATCTCTGTGATTTGGGGGCTTTACCTTCGTAGCAGCTCATTCTGGTCCTAATAATAAAAGAGAGAGGGGAGAAGAAACCCAATGTGAGCAGGAAACATCCCCTTTTCCATCCATGACCTAATAAAGAGAAGACAAAGAGATACCTAGCTCTAGCAAAGTGGACTGAACTCTCAAGTTACTGGGTTACTTGTTGTGGAGTCAGAAAGGCTTCTCAGAGGTAGGAGTCAGGCAGGAAGTTCCCTATGTGTCAGATGATTTCACGCAAATATCATAAACCAGGGGGCTTATGCACAGATATGACCTGCCAGTTTGCCTCCTGGGGTGGGCCAAACACTGGTTTCCCCCAACTTTTTGTTTTGAAAAGCTGCCCTCCAAAACACACACCAAAAAAAAAAACCCAACTAACAATGAACAAGGAACATTCGAATACCCTCGCTTAGATTCACCACTTGATACTCTACTCACGTTGCTTTCTCGCTCCATATACACGTGACTGATGCGTGTGTTGGTATCTACACGTCTGTGGCTGAAGGACATCCTCTTGCATGAACCACAGCACATTCTCACCCTATTTAATGTGAAGTATTATATATAATATGTATTAGCTTGGTAATAGCACATCATTATACTATGATCATACCAACATAATAGGACACAGGGAATCACCTACCACATAGCCTGCAGGCCCTGCGCCCAGCCGTGCCAGTCACGTCCTCACACTTCGCTGTCAGAGCTCTGAAGTCTCCTTCCATCTAGGACTCTTCTGCCATCACTTTTGCTTTTTGTCTTTGATGACATGGACATTTTTCAAGAGTCCCAGTCAGTTTTTTTGTAGAGTCTCTCAATTTGGGTTCACATTTTTTTAAATGTGAAGCGCTGTCAACCTTTAAAAGTCTGAAGTTTATCTTAAACTCTAGAGGTTTGCTGTCATGAGAAACTGAGAGGGGAGTGGCCCCTTGAGACAGACTTTGGACTGCCCTGAGAACTCCAGCTGCCCCCACTTCCCATTTTTTTCCCCAGCTCCTCTGTATCCGCATCTTGTCCTGGAAAACCCTGTTTTAAAGGAACAGCCAACCCCATGCACACATGTGCAGAGACCCAGGAGGCCCGGGAGGCCGGAGAGGCCCGAGTCCTTGGAGGACATTGAACGTCAAGGTGCCTGGAGGTTCAGCTGGGTCAGGAGGAGCTGGTACCAGGTGCAGGCACAGAACTTGCTGGACCCAGGGCGGAAAATGCAGGGTCCCTGCTTCACAAGCTATTAAGAATTTCTACCGCTCCAGGGGTGCCTAGCTGGCTCAGTCGGTAGAGCAAACAAGTCTTGATCTGGGGATCTTGGCTTTGAGCCCCACATTGGGTGTAGAGATTACTTAAAAATAAAAATCTTAAAAAAAAATAAAAAAGAATTGCTACCACTCCAACCATTACAAGATGTATAATGAGCTCCCCTGTAAATCGGCTTCATCACTCAGCTACCAGAGTCCTGATAGCTGATGCCAAATTGTGTCCTAAATCACTTAGGTGAATTAGACTTTTGAATATCCTACCTCTTGCTTAAGTTCATTGGCAATAATACGTGAATAAGTGTTAGATGTCTTCATTGCGTCATGGCGTGCTATTTTTATACATAGACATTTTAATTTTTATGAAGTAATCTCTCCACCCACCGTGGGGCTCAAACTCATGACCCCGAGATCAAGAGTTGCACACTCCACCGACTGAGCCAGCCGGGTGCCCCACGAAGTGCGATTTCTAAGTCAGCAGCTGGACTGTTTTCTGTGACCTTGGTCAGGCTGGGCTCATTTCCTGACTCTGCCAGGAGGGGACATTTCACCTTCGGTTTGCAAAGATGAAGGTTTCCTCATCGTCAGCTCCTTCCAAGAGCGATTTTTCTGCAATGCCTTCCAGAGCTTGGTGCTGTCTTGCTCAAAGTTCTACTGAAAGTAGAAGCACCCACCCTGGCCCCAAACTGGTGACCAAGGAAATCCAGACTCCTTGGTCTGCTGTGTAAGGCCATCTGTGATCTGTCCACCCAGGCTGATTCCAGATTAAGTGGCATCTGACACACGCTTTGAGAACTAGTTACCAAGGTCAATTGTTCTCAAAGTGTGTTCCCTGGAATACTTGGGAATTTATTAGAAATGCAAATTGTCAGGCTCTGCCCGAGACCTACTGAATCAGAAAAGGAGCGGGCTCCGTGGTCTGTGTTTTAACAAGCCCTTCAAGGAATTCTTTTTTTTTTTTTCGAAGATTTTTATTTATTTATTTGGCATTCAGAGAGAGAGAGCCAGAGAGCACAAGCAGGGGGAGTGGCAGAGGGAGAAGGAGAGGCAGGCTCCCTGCTGAGCAGAGAGCCCGATGTCAGGCTCGATCCCACGACCCTGGGATCATGACTTGAACCAAAGGCAGACACTTAACCGACAGAGCCACCCAGACGCCCCACCCTTCGGGGAGTTCTGACTGAGGCTCAAATTGGACATCCACAGCTCTAAGCCTTAAAGGACAGCAATAACATAGCATGTCATCGATCTGGGACCCACTGTTACCAGGCAAGGGGGAGACCTCTCTGTGCCTGCATCTGTTAACCAGAAGAGAAGTCACCACACCCATCTCAGAGGGCTGCAGTGAGGCCCGGATGGGATACAAGTATGGGGCTCAGCCCCCGCCCCGTGGCACCAACAAAGCTTTGCCTTAATAGTAGCTGCTATTATTAGCAGTACTAGTACCAGAATGAGTGGGTTCCAGGTAGGAGAGGAGGAGTAGTTCCTTCTCTACAGACCTCTGTATTCAACCTGTAAACCATAAGCAGGCACTCCCTCTGAAATTTTTAGAAAAATTCAGTAAAATAAAAATATTATTTAAAAGAAAAAACATAAGCTAGCATATAGTTTATGACCATTGTATTTTTTTTTTAAGATTTTTATTTATTTGAGACAGAGAGGGAGAAAGAGAGAGCACGGGTGGTGGGGAAGGGCAGAGGGAGAGGGAGAAGCAGACTCCCCGCTGAGCAAGGACCCTGAGATCATGACCTGAACTGAAGGCAGACGCTTCACCGCTTAACTGACTGAGCCACCCAGGTGCCCCGACCATTTGTATTAAAAACTAAATTCAGGGACGCCTGGGTGGCTCAGTCGGTTAAGTGTCTGCCTTTGACTCAGGTCGTGATCCCAGGGCCCTGGGATCGAGTCCTACATCAGGCTCCTTGCTTGGCGGGCAGCTTGCCTCCCCCCTACCTGCTGCTCCCCTTGCTTGTGCTCACTGACTGTCTTTCTCTCTCTCTCTCTGACAAATAAATAAATAAAATATATTTTTTTTAAAAACTAATTTCATGGGTTATTTGCATGTGTCCCATGTGTGTGTTTGCATAGAAAAACCTCTGTAAATGTATACATTTAAATCAAAACAGTAGTTATATTAGAATTTCTGGATAGCTGTTTTTTCTTGACATTCTTCGATATTGTTTGATACAGTTTTTTTGTTTGGGTTTTGTTTTGTTTACAGTAAGCATGCATTTTAGTTAGAATTTATCTAAATTAGGGGCACCTGGGTGGCTCAGTCAGTTAAGCGTCTGCCTTCTGTTCAGGTCTTGATTCCAGGGTCGTGGGATCGAGCCCTGCATCAGGCTCCCCGCTCAGCCGGGAGCCCACTTCTGCCTCTCCCTCTGCCAGTCCCCCTCCTTGTGCTCTCTCACTCTCGCTCTCTCTCAAATAAATAAATAAATAAATAAA
>NW_024424675.1:41933836-42051605 GCF_017311325.1 Ursus maritimus | reverse complement strand
AAATAAATAAATAAATAAATAAAATCTGAAAGAAAAAAAAAAGACCTCAGTGAAGTGGAGTGGGGGACACTTGGCAATGCCTGGGGACATTTTTGGTTGCCCAGACTTGAGGAAGGGGATGGTGCTAATGGCTTCTAGTAGGGAAAGGCCAGGGACGACGCTACACATCCTTGAGGACACAGGGCAGCCCCACGACAAAGGAGCATCTGGATCAAGGTGTCAGTGGGACCAAGATTGAGATCCGCCAGTCAAAATAAGAAAACACACAAGCAATACACAACTAATGAATCATCGAGCCTTACATCGGAAACCGGGGATGTACTGTATGGTGACTAACATAATATAATAAAAAATCATTAAAAAAATAAAAATAAAAAGTGATTCCATATGTAAGTGAAAATAAAATAAATAAAATAAAATAAAATAAACCACACAAGCAATAAAGCCATTTCCATTTGGAAGTCCCAGAGCTGCTCTTCACTGGGCATATCTTGCCCCTCTGAACTCATGGCACCTTCGAGACATCATTATGCGCTGAAAGCCATGTTCCTTCTACCAATGAGGCACAGAGTTATATGCCTTGTCCCAAGCCCCACCATCACGTCCCCACCCCCATTTGGACCCTCAGGAAGTTCCCCTGCAAAAGGACCCCATGCAGTGATGGACTCAGTTTCCTCCCCAGCCCCTCAGGCGCTGGTGCTCAGCCTGCGTGTGGGGGTAGCGTTCCTGCAGACCCAGCTCCCAGAGGCGACCCCAGCATCTCGCAGGGGCTCGCTGGTGCCCTCCTTCACTGGTAAACAACAAGCGTTTGAAATAGCCTTGCGGATCAGTCATTAACTCCACCCCGCCCCCACCCCCAAATATTCCCGGCTGGGTCCCTACATCCTCCTCGGTCATCAACCAAAAGACCAGGGATGCTGTCAGCCCCCACACACACAACTTGTTTGGGGGTTAAGCTGCTTAAAAACCAGAAGTTTCTCACACTTCAGTTCTTATTAAATCTGTGTGATTGTTTCTCCTTCATTCCATTGTTCAAAAAAAACCCAGGACCCAAACTGAAACGCTGAAAAGATTCACCAAGGGATCCCGTTCATGCCACCCCCACCCCTGCCCCAGCTCCCCCTCTCCATCCACCTTGTAAAACACCATCACGGCTTTTAGCAAGAAATTCTACAGGCTGCATTTCTTCTTCTTCTTTTTTTTTATGACAATATGTCTGCTCTGATCCTCATTTATTTTTATTTTTTTTAATGATTTTTTATTATATTATGTTAGTCACCATACAGTACATCCCCGGTTTCCGATGTAAAGTTCGATGATTCATTAGTTGCGTATAACACCCAGTGCACCATGCAATACGTGCCCTCCTTACTGCATTTCTTCTAAGCGATACCCTCACCCCCACCTACAACGGACAAGCTGCAAAGAGTTTCCCAAAAGGTATTAGGGCTTTCCCAAGGGACAGGGTGGACCCGACTTTCTCTGTGCATCGCTATCTTGGGGCAATTGCCAATTCCGAGAGCCTTGTTGGTGCAAAGCCCACCTGACCGGCAGAGGTAAACAGCCGCTGCCCGGGGCGGTTTGGGAACAATAAAAGGAGGGAAGACAGGATGAGCCCCGAGTGTCTCTGGGCTCAATGTGGAAATAATCATTTCTAAGAAAAACAACAAATTAAAAATTTAAAGGAGCTTCCTGCTGCATGATTTCAGATCTGGTTTGACTGGAATTACATCAAAAGGCATAAAATATAAACATTTCACAGTGTCTCTCCCCGTCTCCGTCCCACCCACCCTTACCAGACACGCACGCGTACACACACACACACACACACACACATGCGCGGGGCGGCCACACATGGATCAAATGTCGAAACGGAAAGAGAGCTTCAGAGCCCCATGGAGTGATCGGGGAAACCGTCCAGCCGGGGTGGCCACTGGCGGGCAGGGGACTTGCCCCCAAAGGTGCAATTAGGTATGGGCAGGGCTAAGCACGGATGCAGGCTGGCCTGACCACAGACGCTTCCTCTGTGCTGGACACGTGGTCAGCACTTTGCAAGGACCATCTTCTTTACTCCTCCAAAAGCCCCACCAAGCAGATATTAGCCTCACCCCCGTTATATAAAGGAGGAAACTGAGGCACAGAGAGACCACATAACCAATCTAGGACACACACTGGAACTGGAAAGCCTGCTCTTTCGGGTTCAACACGCTGTGGGAGGCTGAACCATGGCCCCGAACGATGTCCACACAGTGACGCTCAAAATACATGACTGCATTGCCTGACATGGCAAAAGGGACTTTGCAGGTGTGATGAGGGGGCGAGACTGGTCTGGGTTATCCGGGGGGACCCAATGTCACCACAGGGTTCTCCCCAGGGGAAGGCAGGAGGGTCTGAGTCAGACAGAGAGATTGGAAGAGGCCAGCTCCTGGCTTCGTGGACCGAACCAGGCACCACAGGGCAAGGCATGCAGATGAAAGCTGGAAAAGACAGGGAACAAGATCCTCCTGAGAGCCTCCAGAGGAGCGACCCGCCAACGCCTTGACCTTAGTCTAATGAGACCCCTTCAGACCTCTGAGCTGCAGAGCGGAGGATACTAGTTTGGGTTGTTCTAAGCCACTAAGGTGTGGTGCTTTGTTACATCAGCAAGAAGACACTCATACCGCTCACCACGGAGCACGGGCTCTGAGGGACACAGACCATGCTTCCATCCTGCCTCCAGCCCTTTCCAGCTGTGAGATCCTGACAAATCCCAGTTTCCGTGTATGTGAAATGACTACAGAAAAAGGAGTCTGTCACTGGCTGTGCCTGGCATGGAGAAAGACCATGGCCTTCTGATGCACGCCATGTTTACCGCTCTTACCACCGTGGCCATCATGAGGACCAGGACTTTGTCCTGTTCATGGCTGTCTCCTCAGCATGGAGAATGTGTCTGCACACAGTTGGTGCCTCATTGATCAATTTGAATCAACGGATATTGCGGGAAGCCAGTATCAATTTGCAGGCACCTGGAGTGTGGGACCATCACCGTTGAGTTGGGCTCCACCCTAAGTCTACGTCAAGGACAGGATGGGCAAGGGGGCATTCCCGACCATGTCACATCCTCCCGAATGGAAAAGTCACTGGCATTTGCAAGTGTCCAGCGCTGCTCTCTTGCCTCTGCCCCCGCGTGCTTGAGCTCTGTCTGCGGGGGGGCTCGCCCAGCCCCAAACCTCTACCTGCGACACACACCTGCCTCCTGCTGAGGGACTGCGAGTCTTCCCACGGCTGGAGACACGTCCACAGAATTCCAGATCAGCTCTTCCACAACCCCCATTCTTCCCACCTCCTGTCCTGTCCTGTCTTACAGCCCCCCACGCCGGTCCCCACTCCCCCCGTGAGCCCCCAGGAACAAAGGAGCAGGAGGGGTGAGCCTGTCTGTCGAGCATCCCTCTGTCCTGAGGCCCTGAGCCAAACACCCCCATACATGGGAGCCTTTTCCACCCTCCCCAACAAATCCAATTCCTAGCAGTTTACCAAGGAGGAAACGGGGTCAGCAGGTCAAGGTCACTCAGTTAATAAATGGTGGCACGGCACTGAACCCAAAGCCTCCTAATCCCACTGCTCCTCAAGGCCCCACTGCAGGGGGTGCTGGCGATGCCACGGGGCACACGATTCCCCAAACTGTCGAATGACTCTGGGGAAATCTTCCAAAGAGAAAGAAAGAAAAAACCTATTTTCCCTCCTTTTTACAGAGTGGTTGTATTCCTCGAAAATTCGGTATGTATCAAAACTATGAGAAGAATACTTCCTGTTGCAAAGTTACTGTGGAATTGGGTTCTACGGTAAACTTGCTGTTTGTCTACCGGAATGGGGGAGGGGCATTCAAAGTCACGTGGGCAGCAGAACAGCTCTTGTTGGACAACTGTTCTGGGCCTCGGGGGACCCGTAACGTGTGAATGCAGCTGCTCCCCAGCCTCTGCGACAAGCCCGTCATGCACCCAAACACTTCCAGGCTCCCTGAAGTCGAGTCACTGCTCTAGAACGAGACTGTGGAGAGCCCCCGTGGAGCCGTGCCACACGTATGCAGGTGCCTTCTAACCATCCGGGTTTGTGCGTGACCCTTCTGGATACTGGGAGCAGCTTCATTCTTGCTCTGATGGGTACGCTTAACGATCCCATTCCCGGTGAAGTGCCAGTGATCTCAGACGGTGAGTGAAGAGTTGGTAACCCCATCTCACCCCCACCCAACTTAACTGTTTAAACAAATGATCCTGGTCCCCCAAATCCCAAATTCTATAGTAACTTTGCAACATGAAGTATTTTTCTCATAGTTTTGATACATACAGAATTTTCAAGGAATATAACCACTCTGTAAAAAGGAGGGGAAACTGATTTTTTTTTTTTTTCCTCTTCAGAACATTTCCCAAGAGTCATTGGACAGTTTGGGGAATCATGTCCTCCGTGGCATTGCTGCCACTTCCTTGGAGGAGGGGTCCTGGGTGTAACGGAAAACACACAGAACTGTCAGAATGGTTCAGTCCAGTTCTCCCATTGAAGAATTTTATGCAGAGCTTACTTTCAGAATAAAGAGAGGAACTAAACCTTTTTCCAGTGGAGCTGGGAGGCTCACACATGCAGCTGAGGGGTGGGGTCAAGGTGACTGCAGAGCCCTTGGTCCTGGGGAGGTTACTCTGTCCCTCATTCAGCAAATGTATTGGGGTGCCTGTTTGGTGCCAGGCTGAGGAGTAAGCAGGAGGGCAAGGGATCTGGAGGCCATGGCAAGCCCTATATGAGCTTTAGAAAGCTCACCCAAGCTTGGGGACAATTGTCAGGTGGGGGCCAAAGAAGGTAATACAAGAAGATCTGTAATGTGGCAGGGGAATAATGGCAGCAGGGACCAGGGGCCAACCCCAGTGTTCAGTGTCAGGACCCAAATGAAAGGCTAGAACCGGAGATGCCAAGGTGAGAAGCACGGTCTTATTCCCTGCCAGGGTCTCCCCCAGCCACCTGCACTGATCCCCCCTTCTCCCCGCATAGCAGGGTTTGTACTACAAAGAACACACTTGAACCCGTCTCCTCCAAGTGTGGCCATCTACCTGCAGCATCCCATCCCTGGCAGCTGGTCGGAGATGCAGAATCCCAGTCCTCACCCCAGACCTGCTGGACCGGACCCTTGAGATTAACCAGGTTCCCCATGTGGAGGAAGTTCCCTTACAGCCGAGGATCACCCTCGGGGGCACGGCATTCATCATGCACCCTCTGAGCACCTGTTCTCTCCAAGGCACCTGGGTGAAAAAGGAAAAACAGATCTAGGAGCAGAAAGTAAACAGACTTCAGGGAGTGATAAATATTGCAAATAGTTGGAGATGATATTTCACCCTGGAGTTAACGTCAAGAAGGAGCCAGCCAGATTTGGGGTGCCCCGAGATGTGGGGTGAGATGTTCCAGCCAGAGGGCACAGCACATCAAAGGCTCCGAAGCTGTTTGGGGCTTGGCGAGGGGGGGAGAGCAGAGAGAGGGCCAGCGCTCCAGGTACTGACATGTTCTGGGAGGGGTCTGGCTGCGGGGCGGGGATGCCTTTCTTCACCACCCACCACCCCCAAAGCCAAGCCAAAAGCCTCGTTCTCAAGCTTTCCTGGAGAGCACTGATTTCAGATGGTAGCGCCCCATTGCTCTTGCAAGGACTGGAGTGTGGCCGTCTTCCCTGGTAGGGGGGTGCCTCTCCCCGGCGCGATGTGACCCCGGAGGCTCAGAGAGGTGCCTGATGGCTCGGCCCCACCCTCCACCTCCGTCTTGTTTGTGTTTCACCCTCAAATCTCCAAAAGTGGGCACGTGGCCCAGCACCCCAGCTCCAGCGCGGTGCAGGCGTTGGAACCAGTTTACCCATGAGCTTCGGGCCGCTTCTCCGCGGCCTTCCCAAAGCCATGCCTCTGCGTCCAAGCACATGAAAGATCCGCAAATCGCATTGCGTTCCCCGGAGAAAAAGCTTAAAACCCAACCTTTCTGGCAGGCTGAAAATAGTCAAGGAAAGGAGATAAGAGGGAGAGCTACGCGGCTGCTGACTCTGGGGCTCTTTGCAGCCTTCAAACTGGAATAAAGTTTCAGTGGGTGGGTGGAGCCGGGACATATTAAAATCACAAAAGAAGGGCATCTTTAAAACTATCTGCAAGCAAGGTTTTGTAAACGCGCCCTTATCGGGCTCCATCAGCAGGCATAATCAGCCCTTTTATCTGGCTTCCCCGCTGTCCCCGGGCCAGCAGAATCGGGCCCCACCTCCACACCCCCAAATCCCCAGCCCAGAACTTCCTTGACGATTTCCAGCAAACTTCCCCCTCCCAAAGTGGAGGGAGGACAGGGCAGGGTGGGGCTAGAAGGAAACACTGCCGGGGCCAGGGATTTACCCTAAAAAACAGTCAAGGATAGGGTGTCACAATGGTTTAAAACCCACATGATGAAGTGTAATGCAGTCATCACGCCTGATGCTGAGGATTATCCATTAATGTCACCATGTGTGGTTAACGTTAGCAAGCAGCGGGACAAGGATGGCTCATTTTTGTCAAACAAATATATAAATATAACTAGATTTAGACTGTTGAGCTAATAATAGCTTAACTTCGATGACACCCTATGACAATAAGTAATTCATTCTCTCTCCTCTCTCTCTCTCTCTCCCACACACACACATATTATTTTTTAAATCTCACTACAATGCTATGAAGTTGGGGCTATTACTGCCTCTACAGATGAGGAATCAGGCTTTGTGATAGCAAAACAGGTTGCCCCAGGTCACTAAAAAGGATTACAGCTTCTATTCACATGTGTTATCTAAAAAGAAAAAAACAAATTTGTACTTCCTAATATTTTAATTTAAAAAACTGCCAGGGGGATGAGCCACATGAAATTGTAGATGTTTATCTGTCAGGACCTACAAAAGTGACAGTTTCACATAGTTCAACCTAATACATGTACATAATTTATGAATAATGTATAACATAACGAAACAATACAAATTATAAATGAAAATATGTGCTGCTAAATTGTGCACATATATTGGGGTAAATCGTCAAAAGTATTGTCCCAAAGGAATGCACAATAAAAGCGACTTTAGACACACTGTGTTGGCTCTCTGGAAAGATCTGGAGCATAGCCATCGGTAGAGAGGGGTGCAAGTTCCTCTTACTGGCTCTATTTATGAACCATTAAGATCCAGAATATTAGGCAGACAGTTAGAATGACTCGAGAGGTTCACAGGGCATTTGGGAGACGTCAGCTTTGTGAATCCAGTTTTCTGCGGATGTCCTAACACGATGACCCTCATCAGTTAGGACATCAACATGTCCTAACAGCTGCAATCTTTAAGGGCCAACCACAGACCAGGAGCTGTCCTGAATGTATATATTCTTTGAATCTTCCCAATGACCCTATGGGGGAGGGTGGTCTTGTTATACCCCCCCTTCCATAAATGAGGAACAAAGGACCACCAGATGGTCAATGGTGGAGCCAAGACTGGAACCAACTTTAGGCTTAATCATCGCACGTATTGTGTGCAGACCACCTTCTCCTTCCAGAACTGGCTTTACAAAGGAGATTGGCCTGATAGGGAATGCCATCATCATCCATTCTGAACACACCACACAATTCAGCCCAGCCAGTGCCGTGCCATGTGCATTCAGCTCAGACACCCGCCATGTTGAGCCCCCATTTGGAGCATCTATTTTGGCTCAGTCTAAAATGTGCAGCAGTGTAGACGAGAAATCCCTCACTCTGTCAACGAGCCATGCCGCAAATCAAATAAATCCACGTCAAGCTTAGATGAACTCAGGTTCCAAAAGTCATGTAAAAAAAGCCTTGCTTTATTACACTTTATTACACCTTATTACACAGGTAGGAAGTTACCCAACTGATACCTATTCACAGCTGGGTGGAGGGCCCCCTGCTGGAATGTTCTTCATAAATTTTTTTGCTCGTACTAAAGAGTCCCAGGGAAGCAAACGCTGTCGAAAAAATTATGATTCTTCGTGCAATTTTTTAAAAGAACGAGGTGGAACTTTCGGTTCCTATTTGGCCACTTCAGCAAGATGTCCGATAAAGCGCGTGTGGTGGGGCACGAGGCCTGAGGACGGGAAGAGCAGAAGTGCACAGTCTAGGATTGAGGGAGTGACCTTGGAGCCGGAACGCCTGAGTTTGAATTCCAGCTTGGCGGCTTACTATGTGACCTTGAGCAAGTTAACCTCTCTGTGCCTCCATATCCTTATCTGTAAACTGTGATGATTACAGGAGAGATTATACATGAAGGGCTTCCAAGAGGGTCCAAAGGAGGCATTTCAGGAGGCGGCAGTGCTGCTAGCCCGGGTGACTATCAAGCAGGAGCCCTCTGTGGCTCTTTACCTTCTGCATCCCATGAATTTATCAGTCACCTTCTAGAAGTTCAGTAACAGCATCGACAAGAGAGCTCCCGGGTCTACCGTGCTGGTGTCCCGCAGGCAGACAGTAGGATGCGTGTGTGACTAGCAGGGCAGGGAAGGCAATGAGGCTCAGATGTGGTCTCCAGGATCCAGGATCCCTGGCTGTATGTCCTTGTTCCAGTCAGTCTCCCCTTGGAGCCGTGGTGCTCTCATTCATAAAGTGTCAATAATCATGGTGCCAGTAACTCGCAACCCACAGGAGCCCCGTGAGCGCTCAGCACAGTGCCTGGTCTGCTTCTGGTCTAAAAAATGCCCGTTGTCATCACTGCATCTCATGTTCTCCACAACTTTGCAAGCCATGTCGGTTAGCCTCTCTCAGGCTCCTTTCCCTCATCCAGAGAATCATCTTTCCTTGAGATCTTTGGAACCCTGGCTCTGCCACTTAAAAGTTGAGAGATCTTGGATAGGTTCCTAAACCCCTCTGAGCCTCCATTGGCTTATCTATAAAATGGGGATAATGATGGTACCAGCCCTCCCATGGTTGGGGGCTTAAGCAGTCTAATGGTTAAAAAATGCTGAGCACAATACCTGGAAAAGAATACACGCCCAATAAATGGTGACCATTACTACTGTCTCTACTCTTCGGGACCACCACAGAGGGGACCCATTATAATGGGCCGAATTACATAACCTGAGAAAGACTGAGATCAGAGAGGTTAATTGTGTGCCTTCGATCACACAGGCAACAAGCAGGAAATGTCTTGTTAACCTCTAATTATTTCCTGTGTTTTTCCCATGTTTTCCCATCTATTATGTGGTTCCAAGATGTCTTGTGAACTCTGATGTTGGTAGCTGGTGGGTAGGGATCTGTGAGATTCCCTCCGGCTGTGCCAAGCTGAAAATTCCCACCAGACGGTAAGTTCCATACAGGCCTGGGCCTTGCCTGTCTTCTTCCCAGTTGGCTCCCCAGGATTCACCCAGTCTGGATTCGCAGTCAGTGCATATAAAAAGAACTGGGTGTGGTCAGCATTTGGCTTGAAAAATCCCATCAATCATGCGCAAAATGCTGTAAACAGGATTTGCGGATACAAGCCTGTGTGGGACAAGATAATGGTGGGAACGACATGGATTCCCCTTCATCAGGGATGAGGTGTGGATCGGGTGGGGATGGAGCGTGCCTGCCTGCCCTGAAAAGCACATATACAGGGCGTCCAGGGGGCTCAGGCGGTGAAGTGTCTGCCTTCAGCTCAGGTCATGATCCTGGGGTCCCGGGATGGAGCCCGCCATGGGCTCCCTGCTCAGCGGGGAGTCTACTTGTCCTCTGCCAACCCCCCCCCACTTATGCGCTCTCTCAAAAATAAATAAAGTCTTAAAAAAAAAAAAAGTACACATACTTATGCCAAATATGAACCCAGAGATCTCTTTCCTCTTCAGAGCAGACACAGTAAGATCTGCTGAAGGTAAAGGCGCCCATGATGGAATTTTCCTGTAGCATTAAAATGTTGGTACGAGAACATGAAATAGCGAGGATGACAGGCCCTCAGACATGGTGCACCCAGCAGTTTGCTCCTGAGACTCTCTTGTTTTCTCCAGCCTTCGAGCTCCACAAGTTTTGCCTGGGGTCTGGGGTCTGGGCTTCAGACCCAGCGCGGGCAGGAAAGCCCTCAGAGCCCTTCACCTGGGTGGAACCGAATGGTTCTGTGTCTGAGCCACCTGAGGAGCGGCAGCCCAAGGAGAGTGGCAGGTCCGTCTGAGTGACTCAGACGGATGACAGTGGGGTCTGGGGCTCTGCGGCCACTGGCGTGCCCATCGCCCACAACAGTCCAGCCCCCCACCCCGTGTCATGCAGGAAGACTGGACAGTCACAGCTCTGTATCCTGATACCTGGAGAGAAGATGGAAATCCAGATAAAGCTCTTTCTTTCAAATGTCCGTAAGTAACTTGGATATTTTTCTTTTTTTAGCTGCATGAGTCACACAGATCTAGGCCAAGTCTGACCTGCAGTTCTCCAGCCTGCAATGTCTGGGTTAATACTTGGAAAGTGACTTATTATACCAACCTTTTGAGGGCCCTTCAATGTATGGGACCAAATGGCCAAATCTTCCGGTCATTTTTTTTTTAAGCAGGCTCCACGCCCAGCATGGAGCTCAACATGGGTCTTGAACTCATGACCCTGAGATCAAGACCTGAGCTGAGATCAAGAGTCGGAGGCTTAACTGATTGAGCCACCCAGGACCCCCTTCCAGGTCATCTTCAACGTTCTCTTTTGAGAACACTTATCACCCCTCAAGATTCACCAAAATTGTATGGTGATGAATGTTAACTAGTTATTGTGGTGACCATTTTGCAATATACACAAATATTGGGTCATTATGTTGTACAGTTGAAATTAATAGTATATGTCAATTATATCTCAATTAAATCTTTTTTTTTATTTACCAAAACTGGAAAGCAAAGACCAAAAAAAAAGTCTTTAAGACCTGTTCACCAAATTTCATGTCCATATAGCGGGTTAGCAAGAATGCTCTACAGCGATTTGAAAGAAGTTCACAGATTTGGAGATTAGCTAAGAACCCAAAGGTCAGTCCGGCCAGAAGGAAGAGGGGAAGGAGATACTGGAAGGAAAAACAGCAACAGGTTAACAGGCTGTGAGGAGGTGGAATTACGGGAGGGGCTGCCTGATGACCTGTTATGAACAGAACAGGTATTTCACTTTTCTCTCCAGGAAATAAACTGAGAAAACACCCAACATGGAAACAACTAGAACTGTCTAATCATATGCTCATTATGAAGTTAACAGGGGCCTTAACTGCTTTCTCTGCCTACCACAGCCCTCCTTCTGAAAACCTGGCCCCCTTTCATGTCCCTCCCCGTTGGACCACGTGGTTCCCGTGTGGCACCCTCGGTTTCCACATGGCCCAATCGCTTAGTCCAGGAGTGGTCACCTGACCTGAGCTGAGCCAATGGGAGCCTTCCCCGGGCTTCACCTGCTCCCCCCCCCCCATTGCGTCATTGACCAGGCAGAGCGCTGCAGGGCTATCTTTTCTCCAGCTGGGAAAGGTCCACCTTGCGCCAGTTGTTGCCTATTTTTCCCGACTCGGAAGCATTGCTGACCCAGCCGTGAGGGCATGCCACTGCAGAGGCCAAGAGGCATTGCAGCCCTCAGTTATTTGACCTCTTCTTGCATTCGGGCAGCCCATGAATGAGCATTTTGCCAACGTCGTTTTGAGCTGGGTTGCCGTTACTTGTCATGACTGTCTTTCCCCAGAAGAGCTCTGACACGGGGATAATGCGGAGAATATTGTCTAGAGCTCTGACGTGGGCACGCGCATTCTGTGCACATCCCAGCCTGTAGTACGCGCTAAGTTACCCGGGAACTTCCTAGATACCCAGAGAAGCACACCGGCTCATTAGCGGGGCATCAAATTCCTAGCAAAACCCACCATTCCAGGCTTATCCAGCTACCCAGCAATGCACAATATTTCCCTTTCATAAATACGCCCTTTAAAACAGTGTTATCCTTCATCTACTCCCCCCCTTCCTTGTACCTCAAAGTGCCTTTTTAAGGCAAGTAATATCTGGCAGCTTTAGCAAAACAAAGAAAAAAGGTTGACTGCCATAAATGAAGAATGTAAATTTTTTATTTAGCTCCAAAATTGCTTGAGGAAAAAAAAAAAGGAAACAATAGTCAGGTTGTTAGGGGCACAGAGAGAGAGGGATATGGGGATGTTTGTTTAAAATGAAAGTTCCATTTGTATTGTAGGGAGTGCTAAAGACAGTTTCTGTAGGCAATAACTTATTTCTAAAGCATGCTTCACGTGTCCACAGAGAACTCAAGAATCCCTCCCCATCTGGATCAGGTATAGATAGAGTTACGAAGACGACCCAGCAGGGTGGTGTTCTCCAGAGAGGTTGGCGGTGTCTGAGTGTGCGTCAGGGGCTGGTGTTGCTGCTCTAACGGGCTGTTCAGAAGGCGAGAGTGATGAGAAGCTAGCCACTTACAGATCTAGGGAAGGAGCCACAGGTGCAAAGGCCCCGAGACAGGAAAGAACCCAGGCTGGGTGAGGGACAGACGGAGGGCCGGTGTGCCTGGAGAGCAGTGAACAAGTCAGTAAACTAGAAGGAAGTGAGTGCAAAGAGGCACCAAGAGCTGAACATGGAGATCTTTGGGAGCCAAGGTAAGATCAGATTTTGTTCTAAGTGAAACGGGATGCCTTGGAGGTTTTTAAACAAGGGGAGTGGGGGCGCCTGGGTGGCTCAGTCATTAAGCGTCTGCCTTCAGCCCAGAGCGTGATCCCAGCGTTCTGGGATTGAGCCCCGCATCAGGCTCCTCTGCTGGGAGCCTGCTTCTTCCTCTCCCACTCCCCCTGCTTGTGTTCCCTCTCTCTGTCAAATAAATAAATAAAATCTTTAAAAAATAAAATAAACAAGGGGAGTGATTGGATCCGACTGAATGGACTGGAAAAGTTGGACTCCGCAAGGAAAAGGGCCAAGAGCACGAGACTAGCGAGGGCTGGCTGACAGACAGTTCAAGCCGGAGATGATGGTGGCCAAAGCTAGAGGTTTAGGGGTAGGAGTGGAGAGAAGTGGACGGATTTGGACATAATGCTGATAAGACACTGGGCAAATGTCCAGGGGAAGGCAGGGGGATAAGTAAGGGACTAGATCTTTGCACTGAACTGGGTGGACGGCGGCATGATTGGCTGTTATGGAGCAGTTTGGTTGGAGGCGGGGTGGCAAAGAAGGACCACTGCTGTCTTCTGGCTGTGTTAGATCTGACCCACCTTTCGATATCCAGGTGGAAATGTCACATGCGCAGCTGGAGACACAAGTTCAAAGTTCAGGGAAGAGATCCAGGCAGAAGATCTACTGAGAAGCCATCAGAACTAGGTGAGGTCCCCTAGTTAGTGAACACAGGAAGAGCAGAGGGCTTAGGTCAGAGCTCTGGGGGTAGAGAAAGCACCAGCAAAGGAGACAAAGAAGGAACGGCCAGTAAGCTAGAAGGAAAGCAAGATGTGTGTAAGACATAGGAATCGAGAAGGTGTTTCAAGGAGGGAGTGTCAATCGTATCGACCGCTCTGAGAGGCCAAGTACAATGAGGAGGGAGAAGGGACTAGTGGCTTCACTGAAGTGTGTTATCGATGACTTAGGGCTGTTCCAGCACAGTGATGGGCACAAAATCCAAGGAGAGAAGTGTAGTCATTGAGAATCAGCCCCTTTAGAGATGTTTCGCTGTGAAAAGGAACAGAAAAATGCCATGCATATAGAGGTGGCCCTTGGGGTCAAGGGCAGGGACTCCCTTATAGAGGGGAGTGTCGAGGCATGTTTGAAAGTCTACGGCGGTGGTTCCCAACCAGGGGTGATTTGGGTTGTCACACTGGAGTACCACAGGCATCTAGTGGGTAGGGACACCCTACAATGCGCAGGACAGCCCTTCCCCCCAAAAAAGAGAATGATCCAGTCCTGTGTGTCGCTAGCACCAACGCGGAGAAACCACGGTTTCACACCAAGGCTGCGTGTGAAGGCACAGGAGAGCAAAACTGAAGATACGGAATAGGAAGAAGGAAGTTTCAGGAGCGAAGTCCTCCAAAAAACGAGAGACAAGGCAAACCAGGACACCTATACGGGGGTTTGTCTGAGATAGCGACAAGTTGCCACTCCCACTGTGGTAGGAAAAAAGCCTTACACCTTCTTCCGGAGAATCGGCTTCCATTGTTCCTATGGGGAGGAAAGGCGCACAGGGTATAGGGATGGCCTGCGTCCTGTCTCCCGGCCCCAGCTGATTGGACTTAGGGTAGACCCGCAGAGTTGGCCCAATCAGATTCTCTCTCCTGGAAACTGGAGGTGGAACATGAGCTCCCCGTGACCTCTGAGAGGCTGTGGGAGCTGCTTGCAGTGGCCGTGTCCTGCAGCGAGCATAGAAAAAGCCAGATATCAGCCACAGGGAGGGGAAAACTGGAGCTAACTCCCGAAGAGAGCCAAAGATCACGGCGAGAGAGGGAGGAATGCCGTGTCGATGCTCAGTGGATTCCCGTTTTCCTCTGCCTGCTCTGTCTGCCCTTGGTTCCTCAAGCAAACCTTAGCTCTTTCAAGAAGATGATTTTTATGCTTACGCCAGTTTGAGTGGGGGGGTGTTGTTTGCAACCAAATTAACCCTAACTAAACCCATGTTCTCTGTATAAAGTTTGGACAGAACTGGAAAACAAACAGGAAAGACTTTCTTCAGTACAAGCCGTTGCACGGACCTCTATCAGCCGGTAATGACCAATGGCAGCAACGTCTTTTCTGTCCAAATGCTAAAAGTTTCTACAGCTTCTAAAGCTGAAGTTGGTGGTGGGTGTTTCAGCCCCTGGAGGGGATAATCTGCCTCAGAATGGAGTCAAGAGAGGAAAGCAAAATTGAGAAAAAGAGAATGATTGCTGATGGCATCTCTTAGCTCCTAGATCCAGCTGTGCCTGAAGCCCCCAGCCTTCTCAGTGATATGAGCCAATAAATTCCCTCTTCTTTCCGGGCCAATTCTCATTGGGTCTCTGTTCACCTGCAATGAAATAAGCTTCAAGAAGCTTCTTGGTCAGGAACCTATAATGAGGAATCGTAAACCAGTGCTCCCCTTTAACCTCAAGGCAGGAAGAAGGACTTACCAAGAGCTGGCTGGAAACCTCTGGTACCTGCCCCCTTTTCTCCATTTATCTGGGGAGAAAAACACTCTTGGAGTTTTGCTCTCTCTCAGAGGATTAAGAGAGGAGGCCAAGTGGAGAGGTGAGGGAGAAAAAGGAACCCTCCCTCTGAATAAGAACAGGGACATTGTTGGCACCAGAAGGCCTGGGCCAAAAAGGAGGGCCCAGTTGACAGCAGCTTAACCAGCACGGGGTCAGGAGCTGGAGAGGATGCAGGGCCGGCTGACAGGCAGCCCACAGGTGGGCGTGAGGCGGAGTCTGGACCTGGACCCCGCCAGCTCTGGACTCACTTTCTTTTGGCCTCCTGCAGCTTCCTGTTTTCAAAGGGGAGGAGGCGTTGAAGAAAAGCCTCTCCTGGCCTTACTGGTCAGCAAATATTTCTCCCAACGCTCTAGTTTTGCTGCACTCGGCGTAGATGAATCACACACCAACGGATCCAATTTATTTTATACAAAACAGAGTTCTGTGATGATGGGAAGATCCTCAGAAGGCCGGTGGGTTTCATTGAGAACGGAAGAATAAATGAATCATTCCAAGATGTGAGACAAACACACCCAGTTTCCCCCAAGCAGATGGGGTCCGGGGCTCCATCTCTTGGCTTCATCCGCAGCCCGCCCCCCGCCCCCCGCCTCTCCTCCAGGAAGGATTCCTCGCTCACCACAAGGTCTTAGAAACACTCTCTCTCTTTATCCCCAAGGCCCATGTGGGGGCTGGCAATACCACTGCCCCCAGCAGTTCTCCTTCCTGCTTTCCCCACCGAACTCATCTCAATCCAGGAGTGACGGCACTCTTACACGGATGCGTATTCTTATTTCTAACACTCCCAACCTGCTTCCCATGGCCGGTTTTGAGCCAGGTTGGTGGAAAACACCCAGGCTTCCGGCGATGGCCCCATTTCTGTCTCCCCATGAGAACAACTGGAAGAAACCATCCGAATGCTTTCTCAAGGTCCCCACTCGGCCGGGGGGGTTCGGAGTGTTGCTGGCAAGCGGACGAGGCCATCAGAAGAAGAGAGCTCTGGGAGAGTGCAGCCTGGCTGGGCAAAATTTAGGAAAGATCATCCTGACAGAGAGAGAGAAATGGGGGTGAAAGGCAGGAGGGATGCTCGACACTTTGGGAGACAGTATTCAAGTGAGATGGTCCCTCTTGCCCAGTGTTTCTCAACAGAGGACGATTCTGCCCACTGGGGACATTTTTTTGGTTGTCACAACTTGAAGAGGGGGACACTCCTGGCATCTAGCAGGTAGCGAGTGGCCAGGGAGCCTCTAAATACGCTACAGGGCACAGGTCAGCGCCCACAGCAAGGAGTTATCTTGCCCAAAATGTCAACATTGCCCAGGCTGAGAAACCCTGCCATAGCCACATGGCTGGATCTCATGGAGAAGGTGGCTCTAGAATAAACCCCCGAAGAGCTATTTTTCTCAGCCCTGCAGTATAACGAGAGCTAAGCAGCACAGCTCCGGGACCCAGCAAGAAAGCGTAACACAAGGAATAGTGTTCTCCCCTCTGGCTCGTGGCCTTGCACACTCAAAGACTTTGGTAAGAATGTTCAGGGGACACTGGAGTATTAATTACAAGTGTTTCTGGCTGCAATTAAGAGAATATATGCCAAAGAGCGGCCTGAAGGATAAAAGCTTATTCTCCTCCCACAATGGGAACTTCAGAGATAAGTGGGAGGTAGGGAGGTAGGTTGAACAATCCAAGACGCCAGGCCTGCTCCGGGATTCTCTTGGCTTTGCACTCCTGGACACAAGATGGCTGCCTCATTCCTCTGAGCCCCTCTCAACTTCTCAAGCAGGAAAGAGAGGGTGAGCTCTTCTCACGTGCTGGAAGCAATGATGTGCCAAGCTTTTTCTCAAGAGGGTTTGTGCTTTTCTACTCCCTTTCTTGGGCCTGCGCGACTTCCATGAGGACTGGAGCGTATTGGTTTAAGCCACTAAGTTTTGGGTGCTTTGTTATGTAGCAAGAGTTAGCTGATACATGGGGTGGCTCCTCCCACCTCTCAGCCTGTGTGGTACAGGTGGGGCTGACCTTCAGGCCCCAGCACATGGTCATGGTTGGCCCACAGGAGGGAAAGACAGGACTTTGGCTGCAACTATCAAGAAAGAAGTGCTAGCGTTCCGGAGGTTGTAGACCGCAAGCCCAGATGGTGTAAGACTCATGAAGAATAGTTGGAAGAAAGGCAGGCAGGGACCACGGGGTACCCCCCCCCCCCCCCCGCCCAAGAGGAAACCACCCTTAAAAGGATTTTATACGACCCTGGAAGACCTCCATCCTTTCCCATGTGATAGGTAGATGACAAAAACCTAATTGGGTGACAGGAGCAGGGAGGGTTAATCAGATTAAAACAGCCCGCCCACAAGCCCATAAAAAGTAGATCTAAATGCCACATTGACAACCCTCTTGGGTCCCCTCCCTCTTCAGGAGCTTTGTACTATCGCTCAATACACTTTGCTTTAACTTCACTCTTGCTCAATCAACTTTGCTTTGCTGCCCACCACTCTCCATCTGGTCTACCTCTTCATTCTTCCAAGCAGCATGACCGCGAACCACGGGCACCAAAGGAAAATATATCCTGCGACAAGACTACAGAAGGGTATGGAAAAGCCTGTTTGAAATGAAGCCACCACAGAGGGAAGCAGCACTACGAAACAAAGATAAGACTTCTGGTTTCATTTGAGGTCTTTAACCCAGCGGTGCAGGAAGCCCGACTACCCCGGTCTTGTCAGTTATATAAACATTCTGTTGGGTTTCTGTCATTTGCAATGGAAGATTCTTGACACACACATGGGCAAGTGATTTCAACACCCTGAGCCTCAGTTTCTTCCTCTGAAAACTAGGAATATAATAGAACCAACACGTCATAGGGTTGCCAGGACAGTTAAATGAGATGCAACGTGGAAAATGCCTACTATGGCGTAAGCGCTCAATAAACTGCTGTTATTATAAACCGTCATTACTGGTTGTTGTGTTTTTTAAGACTTGTATTTATTTATTCAAGAGAGAGAGAGCCGGGCAAAGGAGCAGAGGTAGAAGGACAAGCAGACTCCCCCTGAGCATGGAGCCCGACGCAGGGCTTGATCTTAGGACCCTGAGATCATGACCTAAGCCGAAACCAAGACTCAGACACTCAACCCACTGAACCACCCAGGTACCCCACAAACCATCATGACTATTGATTGTCATCTGAATGTGGAGACACCAGAATCAAAAAGCATTGCCTCAATTTCAATGGAAGGACTCCACTCTGGGCTGTTGTTTGGGCCAATCCTCGACAAAACCCACCCCCCTCCCAGAGCCGAGGTGGGACAGGTAGATGGGACAGCCGCTCACCATCAAGCTGGACACTCTGGTATCTTCACAGTTCAGGTTGTTAACATGATTGTCGTAGGGGTGGGGTGAAAGAGAAAGAAATGATCGCTGTAGCTGAGGTGCCTGACCACTGGATGGTAAAGGTCATGTTCTCCAGCTGTGCAATCTTCCAACAACACCCTGATCTAGTAGCTCTCAAACATATAGACCTCAACAAAATTATGACCCAGTGGCCCATAAACTAAAAGTTTGAACAAACCATATTTCCCTTATTGTAAGAGATGTACTCTGACATTGATATTTTCTATTCTATTCCTTTTTTTGGTATTGCTTACCACAACCAACTAAGTAGATATCATAAGTCATGATGAGTCATGACCTTCAGTTTGAAAACACTGCTCTCATCCATGGGGATTCCATCAGCCACCATGGGCAGAGTACAGAACCCACCAGAAGGACTGTCTTAAACACTTTCATGAAAATTGGGGTCCTCAGCTTATGAAACGTGCTTCTAGTGGCAAAGAATGCAATGTATTGAGTAGAAAATGTCAAGTGTCAGCAGGAATACTCTCCTCCATTGGTACAAGGTACTGCTTCTGATGTAGAAGAAAGACTTCTGTTTTTAGGGCATGGTGAATTGGCTGGGACCAAAGGACTAAACGTACTCTATGCAAAAGGGCTTTCCAGGAGCCAAGTGGTAAGTCAAGATTCACAGTCTTTTCCCTGCAGATGGCAGGTTGACACAGATGTCAGTTCATTAATGGAGCCGGTGGAGAAGAATGGGGGAAAGCATGGGCTGTGCGGACAGGTGGAGCATGGGCTTTAATGCCTTCATCCCTAGTGCTCGCTGTGTGTGTGCTTTGGGGCTGAAGTCCTATAACCCCTAGCAGCCTAACATGGGGATAATAATCGTGCCTACCTCTAAAGTTGGTGAGAAGGTAGGTAGAAGGACGAAGGTAGGTCATAAAGAGATTCAGCTCAATGCCTGGCATAAAATAGGTACTCAGTAATTTAAAATACACACAGACACACACACACACTCAGGATGGTTTCCTCTAACTTCTCTATTGAGAGATTCCATCATTTTGGAACAAGACAAAGAGTAAATGAATAAATGAGTGTGTTTCTTCCTTGAGATGGTGTCTCTGAGCTAGCGATGATGAGGAAATGGAGATTTTGACCATGTTCCTCTGAGCCCCTCAGGCTCCACCCCTTCGTGGCTCTGATGTGCTCACGGGGGGGCTTTGTTTTATTACCCGTGGGGAAACCCACTAAAGTCAGGGTTCTGTTGCCTTCTAGCAATGCTAACGTGAAAGAAACTCGGCCAGAGGTGGTTACAGCCAGGGCAAAGCTTCCCAGCTGGGTCATCTCTCTTCCTGCACACTGTCCCCACCTGCTGAGCCCAAATGACTCCCCCCACCAACCTCTGGGGTCCCAGTTTTGTCCCCTCACAGGCCATTTTCAACACAGCAGCCAGAGAGGTTGTCGAAACCCTAAATCAGATCATGGCCCTCTCAATGTGTTTTAAATAGAATCCAGTTCCTTCCTGCAGACTGCCAGGCCCAGCAAGTGGGGTCTTGTCCCTGCGTCTCTCTCCAGGCTCATGTCCTCACTGTTCCCCCTCGATCACCAGCCTTTGTTCAGTTCCCCTAACGGGCCAAGCTCTTCCTTCCTTGGGGCCTCTGCATCTGCTGTTCTTGGCAGCCTGGAAGGCTCAGCCCAAGGATCTGAGCTCAGATGTCACCTCCTCAGAGAAGGCTCCCCTGACTACCCCATCTAACACTGCCCTCCCCACCCTCATGTCTGCAACACATTGCCCGCTTTATTGTCCTGTGGCACTGATCAGGGTCTGAAAGTACCCTATTTATTCATGTGTTCAGTGTCTGTCTCTGCTATAAGAATTCGGAGAGCCCATAAAAACAGGAACCTGGAATCCCAGAGCCCAGAAGAATACTGGGCACGTAGTAGGTACTCAGCAATGAAAGATCTGAACTTGGACCTGACTTTTCCTAAATCTTAAAGCTGGAATGGGTTGCAGTTACAGCGGGTATCCCAGAATTTCACAAACCTGCAAAAGACCTTTGGAAAAACACGACAGAGATGCCGTTTAATCTCTTCTAGAAGTTTAAATCTTGCTGTAGAATTTTTTTTAACTAAATTTGGGTGTTTGGGCTAAAAAAGCATAATGGATGGGGCGTCTGGGTGGCACAGCAGTTAGGCGTCTGCCTTCGGCTTAGGGCGTGATCCTGGCGTTATGGGATCGAGCCCCACGTCAGGCTCTTCCGCTGTGAGCCTGCTTCTTCCTCTCCCACTCCCCCTGCTTGTGTTCCGTCTCTCGCTGGCTGTCTCTATCTCTGTCGAATAAATAAATAAAATCTTTTAAAAAATTAATAAATAAATAAATAAAAATTAAAAAGCATAATGGAATAAGAACCTATTCTCTGTCCCCAAAGGGATTCATTTACTTGCCTCTCCTAAAAAATGAACAAGTCACTGAAGTAAGATGTCAAGGGTCAGACAGGAACCTGAGACAGACACAGAGAGAGAGAGAGAGAGAGAGAGAGAGAAGAGCCAGACTGCTCCCGATTCATCCGCTCAGCACAGAAGCACATCTTCCAGCATCCATCAGCGGCCTGCCTGCACCAGCTGAGGTCACATTTCGAGCTGGGTTTCCAGAAGCACCTCACAAAAAGCAAGGCTCGTGGGCCCCAGAAGCAATGGCCGTAGCTCACCGAGGACACCACCACGCACAGCTGAGAGATTAAACCGTGACAGGCCAGTAGCCGCAGCTGCCTGCCCAGTTCTTGTACAGATCCCACAACTCAAGCCCCTTAGTGGAAGTGAAATCTAAAATAATAATGGTGATGATGGTGATGATGATGGTGATGATGGTGATGATGGTGATGATGGTGATGATGGTGATGGTGATAACAAACACAAGGTCAAGTACAGGCCAAAATCTGTTTCGACAATCACCAGGCTCTTACATTTAAAAAGAAAAAAGAAAAAAAATAAAACCTTTCTGTCCTTCCACATAACCCCGAGGTGTGCCACCAGCCATCCCGATCCCGGAAGTCAGGAAGTCAGATGCAGCCTGGCCCCCGCGGTGGGAGGGAGTTGGCAGGAGTGGGGGTGCGCCCTGACATCGCTGGGGCCTCTCCGGAAGACGTGAGCCTCTCTGTTCACACTCAGATTGTCACCACGTCACTCGGTGGCCTAGAGCCTTGCTCGTCCCACAAGCGTTTCCTGAGGCAGGGGAACGGCCGAGCTCGGGAGGCGGGCAGAGGGAAGATTCTGGGGGGAAGGCCCGGGTTTGCCAGGCTGTGGCTGCAGAGCGTCCGGCTAGGTTCTCCGAGGGAACAGGCGAGAAGGAGCCACGCGGCCTGACCTCACCCTTCAGCGGCTGGATGAGCCTGGCAGAGCGCGGCACAAACCCAGCCTGTTTCCTTAGCTAGGGCTTCGTTTCCTCCTGTCCCCTGGGCTGGTCTGGGGATGAAACGATGAAGTGAGATGATATTTAGCAAACACAGCCCCAAACCCAGAAACATGACTTCCATTCACGGACCCCCGACCCACGTGCTTTAGGGCCGGCCCTTCTCAGACCGAACCGAACCGTGCCTGCAGAGGACCGGACCCGGGGGAGGGGGTGACAAGGCAGACTCTGACTCAGGAGGTCTGGGCAGCGCTCTCCGATTCTGCATTTGTATCAAGCCGCGGAAGACACAGAAGCTGCTAGTCTGAGGTCCTGCTGAACAATGCCAGAGCCGTGCGGTTGGCCGAGCAGAAATAGGCCCTGTCCGTTTGGACAGTAGATGTCCTGAAACGCCGTGCCCGAGTGGGGTCTCCGTGTGGTTCCCCCAGCCCGGCCCTCAGCCAGGCTCCCGGGAGGTCGTCTGTGGTCACAAGCAACACTGGGTGAGAGAATATGTCTGGCTCAGAGAATAAGGGGCGCCTGGATGGCTCAGTGGGCTAAGCGTCTGCCTTCAACTCAGGTCATGATCTCAGGGTCCTGGGATGGAGCCCCGTGTCGGGCTCCCTGCTGGGCCGAGAGTCTGCTTCTCCCTCTCCCTCCGCCCCTCCCCCCCACTCATGCACGCACTCTCTCTCTCAAATAATAAAATCTTTTTTAAAAGTAAAATTAAAAAAAAGAACCATCCAAATGGCAAAATGAATGAGCCATGGCTTTACAGCGTGTAAGACACATCGTCAAACAGGAAGAACAACGCGCTGCCCCTAAGAGCTCTCTACAAAAGCATCCACCGGGCTTCCCAACCTCCACCCGGCACCCCCTTTACTTCCCGAGGAGGCACGGAGGAAGGGCTGGCAGTGACTTTAGCAGGGCAGCATGGCATCCTGGTGGGCACGCTGGAAGAGTCTGCCAGGCTGCGGTAACGGGCCTGCCCTGCGTCTCCCACACTGTGTCTTTGTGTCTCTGCTGAGTTTCCCCCACCCCTTCCCTTCTGTCCATGGTGAGCTGCTTCGATTGTTTTACTGGCAAGTCCGGTCCAAACCACAGTGCTTGGCAGCACCTTCAAGCCTCCCATTTGCCAACCTCTGTTTATCGGATCCAAAGCGTGCTCTTAGGGGCTGATCGGCTGACAGGAGCCCTGTTTCCAGCCCTGTTTTCGAGAGGTTAGTCCAACTGTTATATAAGGCCACTCGGAGCCCATTCATTCCTCCAGCACTGAAGCGCTTTTGGAAATGACAAGGTAATTGGCAAGATGAGGATCACGGCGCGCCTCGCTGGCTCGAGTGAATGACAGTCGTTTCTGTCCTGGCCTGTCCCAGCCTCCCTGCTTCCTGGGTCCAGTCGGAGGGGCCCGGTGGGCAGAAGAGGGGAGGGCATCGGAGGTAATCTTTAGATGAACTGGGATCAGATCTCTTCGGACTGTAAGTCTCATCAAGTCGGCTAAGCCTCTTGCAGCCCATCATCACTAGCTATACGGCACTCCGAAGACCAAATCCTTGACTGGCCATGGACACGTTTCCCAGGCTGGTCCCCTGCCACCTCATCTCCTGCCACCCCCACCTCACTCACTAGGCACCCGTCACGTTGGCCTTGTTCGGGTGTCCAACACACATCCCCTCCTGCTCTGTGCTTTTGCACATGCCGGGCCCTCTGCCTGGAACACCGGTCCCTCTCTTTGCACCTGGTCTAAGGCCCCCGCACTTTGGAGCTCCACTCAGCAAAACTGTCCCTGATTAGGTCGAAGCCTCTTTTAAAAGCAGCCAGAGCACCTGTCACCTCCCCTTCCTGACAGCAATTACAGCTGTGTCTGCACATTCACTCCCCGGATCTCAGCACCTGGCACAGACGAAGCCCTCGATCATTATTTGAGTTCCTCTCAAAGTTTCCTACACTGCAGAAAAGTGCCCTACAAAAATCCATTTTCAGGCAAATAATCCCAAACAAAGGCGTTTCTAGGCTAAGTCCCCCCAGCCTCCCCCCAGCTTCTCGGGCCTTCCTTTCAAGCACGCATCACGCTCTGTTAGTTTTATGTCTGTCTTTCTTGCCCAAGTGTCAAGCAGGCAGATGGGGTGGGCTTCTAGATACAGACCTTGAGGCAAGAACTTGAACGCAAAGGATTTCCTTGGGAGGTGAGCCCATGGGACATCTGGTGAGGGGGTGGGGAGTGACAGAGGCTGGCACAGGGCGTGTTACCAGCTACCACCCAAGTCACTTAGCAAGTGACGGATCTTAATGCTGCTGGGGAAACTGGCAGCTGTCCCAACGGAAGGGTTGATGCACTGCTCCTCTGTCATTGGCTGAGGACTGCCCCCAGGGGACATTAATTCCCAGCACTCGGCTTGCCCCAAGAACGACAGATCTGACACTATTACCACACAAAGCCCTTGGGCAAAGAAATGCCAGCCAGGTGGCAGCCATCCGGCTGGTGTGTGGTGGCATGGGAAGGGCAAGGGACCCCTCCTGGCAGACCTTCCCCCCATTTTATTTCCTAGAGAGAAAAAGATCACTCCCTCAGTCATCCCTGATGACAATTTCCTCCCTTGACAACTCTTGGTCCCCATCCTGCACTTCCCAAGAGTGCACTGCCTGCCCTGGCGTGCAGCAGTGAGAGCTGCCAGGACACATGTCCCTGGGCCACACCATGCCTCTGGCCAGCCAGGGGGTGAAGGCGAAGGGCCCTTCCCTGCTCCGTTGTGTGCTAATGGCCCCCATCAAACACCCCCTGGGACAACATGGCTCCTCCATTTTCCCGTGTTCTTGCTTACAACAGAATGTCGGCCACTGCACCACTTCCGGCAGGCGAGAATTCTACCACCGAACCACCCAGCACTGGCATACTACACCACTCTTGGACATGCACACAGACTTAGCTAAGTAAGGCGATAGAACCATGAGGGATTTCCTTGTTTCCGGGCACCTTTTCTAATCTTCCCAGTTAAGGTACAATAAACATCACCAATGGAAGGAAAGGAAAAGAAAGGAAAGGAAACGGAAGGGAAGGGAAGGGAAGGGAAGGGAAGGGAAGGGAAGGGAAATAGGGATGGAAGGGGGGGGGAGGGAGGGAGAGAGGGAGGGAGGGAGGACAGATGGCGTCCACCATCACTAGTCTCCGACTCCAAGGACAGTGGTTTTGCCAATGCTTGGAGAAACGTGCTGGTAGAGATTGTTCTTTTGGGGGGTAGCCTCATGCCTAGCCACTTCAGGCCACTCAAGCACACCCAGAAGAAGGCAGAAAGAAGGCAGAATCCTCTTCCTTGTTGGAAAAGACCAGAACCCACCCAGAAGCCCACCCTAGGGCAATCCATGTTTTTACTCAAGTCAAACCTCCTCATCCTGGCTCCAGGTGTGACTCCGGGTCCCCACATGTCCTTCCAAAGGCAGGAATATTCTCTCCACACCTCCTGGCCAGCTCTGGCTACCTCTTCTCTGGCTTGAGAATTTTTGCAGGAAAGAACCAGAACTACCTACAATGACTTTATCTTTTCTTCTCAAATCTTGGAGTTTGGGGGGAATTTGCCCTAGGTTATACTATAAGTGAAAGATTAATTAATAAGAGAAATCTCCAGAATTAACACCAAGTCACCCCATGCCGCCTTTTCTTGTTAGCACATTTATTTAGAAATCAAAGCAAGCGTAAAGACAAGGGTGGAAACACTCCTTCTTTCTTTCTGTCCCAAACCAACTGGGTCTCATCTGAAAACTCATGTGACTCCTGGAGACACCACTGGCGTCACTTTCAAGTAAATCAGTGCCCACACACCTACAGAGACCTGTGTCTTTCCATTGACTGAGGGTCTCCTGCAGGCCTTGCTCTAGGCCGCTTTACTGACTTACCACGTTTAACCTACAGTCATCTTGCAAAAAAGGGACGATCGTGCTGTGCGTTTTCCCAGTGAGGACACAGACTCTTGGCACTTCGGTACTGACTTGCCCCAGGTGTCAAGAGCGCTCAAACCAGGGCCCTCGCCGGCTGAATGCTGCCACTGTGTAGTGCCCACGGCTGAGGGCCCACGTTCTAGAAAACACAGAACGAATATGGCCTGCCCTGAGCGTGCAACCTCCACCATGTCCCGTTGGTCCCACCTCAGATGCAGGATTTCACTGCTGCTGCTTCTCCCAGAGCTGCTGGGATGTGGCCAGATCCACTGCGCCCCGCCTCCAGGATGACAAAGAGCTCGCAGGGACATCCCGACGCCATTCACGTATCTGAACACCCCGATCCTCCAGTGTTCGTTCAGAAAATAAAAGGAAGAAGCAAAGCAAGTGTCCAGATTCATGACCACAAGCAGTGGTCAAAGACAGAAAGAACCCAAGACGGGGGCCTGCGCAAACGCACCTGCGGACTCAGTCTCTCTTGCTCTCCGGTTGGCCTCTCAGCCTTGTGCAATTTCATAGACTCCCCCACTGCCCCACCCACTCCCCTGCTCACTCCCTCTCCCACTCCTCATTCACTCCCCCACCCACTCCCCCACCCACTCCCTCACTCACTCCCCCACTCACTGCCCCCCACTGCCCCACCCACTCTCTAACTCACTCCCCCACCCACTCCCTCACTCACTCCCCTGCCCACTCCCCAACCACTCCCTGACTCACTCCCCCACCCACTACCCCCCCACTGCCTCACCCACCCCCTGTCCATTCCCCAGCCCACTGCCCTACCCACTCCCTCACTCACTCCCCTGCCCACTCCCCCCCCCACTGCCCCGCCCATTGCCCGGCCCACTGCCCCCCTCACTAACTTGCCCACTTCCTCTCCCACTCCCTCATTCACTTCCCCCCCAACTGCCCGCCCACTCTCGCACCCACTCTCTCCCTCCCTCTCTCATTCCCTGTGGACAATTCCCAAGTAACTTCCACGTACCAAGAGCTAAGCACTTGCCAAAGAGGAATCAAAGCAAAGACAGCACAGGCCGCCAGGGAGCCCTCACAGTAGGCACCATGGCTCTGGTAAAAGGGTCTTCAACCATTCATTCATTCATTCATTCATTCCACAAATAGGTACTGAACATCTACTCCAAGCCAGGACCCCGTGCTGAGCAAACAGGCTGGTCTATGCCCTCACTTCACTGACAGCACTGAGGATAAGAATGGAGGACCCGGACCTGAATTTCCTCTACTATAACAAAGGATCCCAATGGTCCCTCCGTCATTAACTTAGATGGGCAAATACATGTGGTGTTTAGAAGAGAGCCCAGCACGTAGAAGCACCCAGTAAGGGTTAGCTTGATCATGTCAAGCAAGTGGAGAGGACAGATGTTACCGGGTAAATGTCTGATTCCCAATGTCTGTGAATGCGCGTCAGTGTAGCAAACTTCCACCTGTTTAGTACAATGTCTAACTGATTTGCATTCGTTCTTTTTTCTTTGCTGTGCTGGAAAACTCCCATGTCTGAGAAAGGGAAGAACAGCTACGGCTCCCACCCCATGGCCGCGCCTAGAAAGGCAAGCATTTTCTCTCACCTGGAGCCCCCTTTGCCCCCGAGCACCTCCCCTCTCCAGCAGCTGACACAGGGAACCCAGGTTTGGTTGCCAGTAACTCGCGCATGTGGGCATATGGGCCTTGGAGGTCTCTGGCCAGAGAAAAGAGGAGACTGTGTGTGTGGCCCCAGAGAGGACGGGGAGGAGCCCGAGGCAGGAGCGAGACAGGTGGTCCGTTCCCAGGGCGCGGGGTTCCTACGACTCCCAACCTTGCACTGCACGTTCACCTGCTTACTCGTTCTCCATCTGGCCCACCTCGCCTCTCGCTCACTGCCATGTCCGCAGCACCCTGAGCTGGGGGAGGAGCAGATCGCACGTGAGCTGGGAAATCAGTCAGCCGGCAAGCGAATGAATGGCAGAGCGCGCCGTCAGCCCCTGGAGCCTGTGCCCAACCCAAAGGCAGGGAGACGCTGGGACCCTTGGCAGGGTGGGGATGGGGGCACCCTCCCCCCTTGAAGCCCCCCACCCCACCCCCATGCTGGGCCCTGGCTCATCACGAGGCTATGGGCGGAGAACCGTGCCCAGCCAGACCCTCCCCACAGGCAGGACCACTTTTCAATGCCAAGGCCCCCTCACACTGTCCCGCGTGATTGGCTTGTTTTACTTCCAGAAGCTTCTTCCCCCACCCTCCCTGCCCTCCTCCCAATTGCCCAGAAGCCTCTTTTGCACCTTTCTGCGTTTCCAACATCTGTGCATCTGGTGACAAGAAGCTCCAGCACTGACGAGCCGCAGCCGCCTGACAAGATCGCAGCCTGGGATGAGAAGGCGCTCAGTCCGGGCCCAGCAAAGGCGGGTCCCCTCGTGTGGCCCCCAGAGACATGCTGCGGGCGGAAACCCCTCCCTGAAAAAGGGCTCCGCACAGGGGTCTGCACTTAGTATGGGGTGGGGAAGGGCTTCAGCCTAGACACTTGACTTCTCCCCCGGCCTGTCCCCACTTCTGTCTGCCCAGCCCCCCTGTATGCTGGTTCTTAGTTCCAGGGACCCAGGTGGAGCTGGGGGCTCTGCTTTTAGGGGGTGGCCACTAACTGCTGGAAGCCTTGAGAGAGCTTGAAACTGCTGGCCCCGGGAGCACCAGCTCATGAAAGGGGACTTTGGCCCAAGCAGTGGGTTTGCTCTTGTTAACGACGTTGTAAACGCACTGGCAGCAATCTCAGTCTGGAGGAACTGTGTGTTACGTTTGAATCACGCGGAATTACCACTTCCGTGGGCCAGGAATGGTCAAATATTGGCAACTCTATTTGATGTAAAGGGAGATTTTTCACTCAATCCTGAAAAACTAAAGGCAGCAGTGGGCTGGGGGGAGACATTGGGTGCCCCTCCCCACCTAGGCGGCAACATCGGTTTACCCCAGACTCCACCAGTCCCTTTCGCTCACCGGTCCAGAGAGGTGCTGGCTGCCAGGCGTCGCACCCCAGCATGGTATGTCTTATGGGGGGTGAGTTAGCTCTTCCCTTTCTTCTTTTCATTCCTTTTGTTTGGTCTTCCATTCACTCACTCATTCATTCAACAAGACGTTTCGAGTGCTTACGGGAGTCGGGCACCGGACTCAGCACCAAGGATAGAGCCTGGAGCAAAACAGGAGAAATGTGGGGAGAAACAGACAAAACAGATATAAATCCATACTGTGGGTGCTGATAAATGCTAATGGAAAGTCCACAGAGAAAGTGGACTAGGAGCCTGGGGCGGGGGCTGAGGAGGTGGAAGGGGAGGCTCAGAAAGGCCCCCCTGAGAAGGTGACCCGGGGAATCCTGCGGGAGGTGAGGGGTGAAGCCTCAGAGAAAGCCCTGGGGAGGCAGCAGCAAGAGCAAAGGCCCCACGGCCGGAGCAGGTGTGGCTGGTGCCAGATAAAAGGAAAAGAGAGTATTTCCTGTATGCTTCCACCTGTCCAAGCGTGCGGGGGCAGGAAGATCACTAGAGCACAGAGTCGATGTATCGGGAGAAAGGAGAGAGCATGTTTTCTTACATCACTGTTTCCGTGACCCATGGGGCCCCTCGAGAGTCCGGGTTTGCAAGTCCTGCGTGATGCTGAGCATGTTTAAATGGAAAAAGAGCAGCAAAAGTCTGGGCGGACTCAAGGAATAGAAGGGCCCTTCCTTCCCGTGTCCTCTCAGTAGAGTAGCCACATAATCTTTCATCAACCTGGGACACAGAGCGAGAGCCCCATCACCTCTCCCTTTTACCGCAGGCCCCTCCCTGATACCCTGGCTGCTTCTCTGCTCTCGCCCCTTCCTGTCCGTACTTACCAACCCCAGGCCGTGGATGAGCAGAGGGGCACAGGAGCTTCCTCCTTAAGGGAACCAGCATGTAGGGACCTGAACAGTCTTCCACGTCAGGTGGAGGGGTAAAAATTGGGACATTGCCTCTCCTGGGCAGTTAGGCAAGATGTTTCTGGAAACAGGCATGGCCCACCAAGTCCAACGCGAGGATCTATCTTCAGAAATAAATCCTTAAAGCAGTACATACTAAGCTTCCAGGATATTTGCCACAGCAGAATGCAAAATATTTTTAGGTGGAAAACAGCTAAGCAGCAGGAGGGCGGTTGTTAAATACGTTATGACCTATCCATTGATTTGAATACAATCGTCACGTTGTAGGAAGCAAAATTACTCGGAGAATATTCAAGGGCATTCTGCTGAGTGAAAAAAGAAAAACCTCTCAAAGGTGATACACCACGTAATTCCATTTCTATGACAATCTTGAAATGACAAAATGATAGAAACGGAGAACAGACTAGCACTTGCTTGCGGGGGACAGCTTGGGCTGTCACTATAAAAAGGTAGCATGAGGGGTCTTTGAGTGACACTTGTTATGGGCTGAGCGGAACCCCAAATCCATGTTCACATCCTGACTGTCAGTGTGACGGCCGTAGGAGGTGGGGTCTTCGGGAGGGGCCCGGTCACGAGGATGGAGCTCTCACAGATGGAATTAGAGCCCCTATAAAAGGTGCCCCAAAGGGTTCCCTCTTCCCTCCCGCCACATGAGGACACAGAGAGAAGGTGCCTGGCTTTGGGAAGGGCTCGTAAGGGTTAGCCACAGATGCTAATAAATTGACAGCACTGAAGGCTTAGAGGGAGAGGTATGCGCTGTGGTTTTCCATATATTCCAGATTCTCTCTCAATAAATAAGGGCTGTGTTGGTATTTAGAAATTCACTTCTTGGAGGAGAAACATAAATCTCCAATTGGAAGGAGGAAACTATTTTGCCCAGACTCAAAGCCCTCACCCCAGCCCAGAACAAACGGCCCACTTCCTGATTCTCCAACACACCCCGACTCCACTACCCCAAAGCTCACCCCATTGCCTCTGTCTATACACACCCATCCCTCTTCATGACTCAGCTCAAATCTTGACCTTCTCCAAGGAACTGCAGGGGCTGACCCCACGCGGCCTCCCCACGCCAGCACACCCCTCCCCATAGGATTCCTCAGAGTGGGACTATCTTTTTTGTCTTAGTCCCCCTTGTATTTATTAACCCAGGGCCCGTCTCCTGCGGGGGCTCCAGAAACTACCAAGGAAGAGCAGAGGGTCGGGTTGACTCCTGATTCAGCCCCAGCAGCCATGGAACCATGAGGCTTCTTCACCCATAAGCACCGGGGACAACAGGTAGGACTTTCACAAAGATAATACAACCTCTTCCACAAAAATAATTCTACAAAATAATTGCTGTAAATTTAGAAACAGGGTATGTCAAGTGCCCAGTGCAGTGGCTTGCTTACTCATTCATTATTTTTATTAATAATAGAGGATGACTAAAAAAGCAAGCGGTGGGTGTGGCCTATGTGGACATGCCAGTTCAAGATCCACAGCGCTCAGCCAGTCAGAGCACTGAATGCCATGCCCAACAACACCTGTGGGTTCAGCAACCTCAGGACCAAAACAGCAGCAGCAGCAGGATAAGGAGGAGGACGAGGCTAGGGAGAGGAACAGGATGGAGAGGGAATAGGGGCCGCGGAGGAAGAAATATTCTCGGAACAGGTTTCTATGCCCTCTTGTCAACGCTCTTCAATCTTCCTAGAACCATTCCCAAATTCACCTCATGGTCCAAGATGGCTGCTCCAGCCCTCCAGCCATCACATCCAACTTCCAACAGCCAGAAGAGGAAAGGCAAGGAGAAGGACACTGCCCAGAAATGACACACACCAGCTTCTGCTGATAGCCCACTGGCTAGAACTTAGGTGCGTGGTCTCAGCAAGCTGCAGAAAGCTTGGGAAATTAAGTCTGTATTCTGATGACCATGTGGCCAGCTAAAGGTCGGAGGTTCTTTTTTTTTTTTTTTAAGATTTGATTTATTTATTTGACAGAGAGAGACAGCGAGAGAGGGAACACAAGCAAGGGGAGTGTGAGAAGGAGAAGCAGGCTTCCCGCCGAGCAGGGAGCCCGATGTGGGGCTCGATCCCAGGACCCTGAGCCGAAGGCAGACACTTAACGGCTGAGCCACCCAGGCGCCCCAAGGTCAGAGGTTCTTTTATGAAAAGCAGAGTCTCTACTATTTACATACAAGGAAACTGAGGCACAGACAGGGAAGCAACTTGTCCGTGCCAACTGTAAGTAAAGGAGTCCATGGTAGGTGAATAACGGCCCTTCCAAAAATATCAGGTCCCAATCCCTGGAACCCATAAGCTTATAAGGAAAAAGGGTCTTTGCAGAAGTGATTAAATTAGGGCTCTTGAAATGGGGAGATTATCCTGGGTTACTCAGTGGGACCGAAATGCAATTCACGTATCCCTGTAAGAGGGAAGCAGAGGGAACATTGAACGACCCAGCCTTGGAGAGGGGTGGTCACAGTCAAGGAACACTCACAGCCCCCAGAAGCTGGAAGAAGCAAGGACGGGTCCTCCCCTAGAGTCTCCAGAGGGAGCACGGCCCCACAGACACCTTGATTTCAGCCCAGGGACACTGACTTCAGACCTCTGGCTTCCAGAGGAAGTAAATGTCTGCTGTCTGATGTTATCAACATGGTGTTCATTTCTACAGCAGCCTCAGAAACTAATACAGACTCTTGGGGCAAACCCAAAGCCTGGCGCCCGCGTTAGTGGGGAAAATGCTAGGGACCCTTCCCAGCACCTACGGTCGGAGATCCAGAACTCAACTCCTACTCCTGTCCGCTGTGCTGGGCCAGACAGTGGGAGAGAGGGGAGGCAAGCTCATCACCCGGGGTCCGCCGTCGCCCCCGGGGCCACAGGATGCTACGTTCCTAACGTCACCAGCAATTTTCCCGCCCAGGGGCTGGCGTGAGCAAGGGGGAGGGACCTAATTGAAGAATGAGCTCACTGGGAGGGTTGTTTATTCTGCTTATTCTATTTATCCTGGGCCATCAGCCGCTTCCGTGTGGTGCCCACGCACTGAGCCAGGTTTTGAAGTGTCCCTAGACAACTCCTGCAGCTCGTGGGCAAATCTCGGGGCATGCATGCCTGAGCCTCCTCCTCTTTTTTGTAAATGTTTTCTTCTGTTTTCCCTTCTGCACGTCTACTTCATATCCTACCCTAAGCCTTACCACATCAGGTTAAGTGACAACTGGGCTGACAAGCCACCCAGAAGCCTGCGGTGTGTTCTCAAAAGCCCCCTTTCTCTCTGCCCCACATGGTGTTCATCACCCGGTCCTGCTGATGCTGCTTCCGAAGCTACTTCTGTGCCGTCCCCGCCCCTCCATCACCACCATCCCTGACCTTACGCCAGTCTGCTCCCTCTCTCTCCTGACCGCAGCAGCCCCCTTCCCAATCCATGCCTCGTGCTGATGGGATCCTTCGCATCAAGGGAAAATCACATCAGGCCACTGTGGGGAGTGATTAGTGTCCCCCCAAATTCATGTCCATTCAGAACCTCAAAAGTGACCTCCTTTGGAAACAGGGTCTCTGCTGATATAATCAGCTAAGATGAGCTCACACTGGAGCAGCGGGGGGAGCCATAAAACCAGTGACTGGTACTGATGAGAAGAAGAGTGACATACAGAGACACACACAGAAGGCCCCGTGAAGGCGAGGGCAGAGGCCGGAGCAATGCAGCGGCAAACAAGGAACGTCAAGCACCCTTCCCTAGAGCACCGGAGGGAGCACAGCAGAGGCCTCAGACTTCTGGCCTCCAGGAGTGCATGAGAAAACACCTTTTGAAGCTCATCTCCTTGGCTCCCAACTCCTTCAAGGTCTGGCCTGGCCCGTACCCCGCCAGCAGCTCCCACCTATCTCCCTCGGCCAGCTTTCTGCTTTTGTTCCCTCGGTGTGTCTGTGCCCTCTCCCTCCATGTCTTGGCACCTGCTGCTCTCTCTGCCTGGAACCCTCCACTGAAAGGGGGTTTGGTGGCAGCAAGAGGAAGGAGGCCCAGGGCCCAATTCCTGGAGCCTCAGTTTCCTACCTCACCCCCACCCCGGTTGATACCACAGTGCATCTAGCCCAAGTGAGGGAGAAACCTGGAAGAGAACGTGGCTCCCACTGTTCACTGATATTTCCAGAACCTTCTATGTGTTTTCAGTTTCTGAGAATCCAGCTCAATGTCCTTCACTCCAAAAGGTATACCTGAAATGCTAACCATATATGGAGTCTTTCTTTTTTTTTTTTTTAAGAGCATGTCTATTTTAGCTCCAAACTCTGAACATGACCTATTGGGTATTTTCCATCTGGCACGTCAACAACCAAATTCTGTGACTTCCAGGTCATCCCGCATGTACTTGCTTCGTTTTCTCGCTGTGAAAGGCCCTTTGTTGCTCCCAGGAAGTGTCACAATAACGAGGGACAGTTAATTTCACTCCTCTCCCTGGGCTGGACTCAGGCCAGGAAGGAGGGCAGGCAAAGGGCCATGGGGATAAGGGTCAGACTGCCCACTAGAAGGTAAGCTCCGTGAGGGCCCAGGCCTCCCATCTCCTGAACCCCAGAGCCAGCCCCGGGCTGTCGAGTAAATCAGCCATGGCGGACACCTCTGTTCCGTGCCGAGTCTGCTCAGCTCTCTCCGCGGCCCTCAGCTCCCTTGATTAACTTTGTTCCTTACATTTTTCCCGCTCAGCTCTTGGGGAACATGTGAGCACCCAAGCCAATCAGACCATTCTGTTCATTGGGTTCAAGGATCAGCACGCGACCCAATAGAGCCAATGACTCACAAGGAGATTGTCACTGAGTTTCGGCAAAATTCTCCCTGTTCCTCTTGTTCTGGAATCAGGGAGCCCATGTTGTCCTCAAGGAACCAATAAAGGGGAGAGAGAAGCCGGTCCTTTTTCTGTTCTTAGAGACCCAGACCCAGCTTTCCCTACCCAGACTTGATTTGCCACCTGGATTATCACTGTTACAGAAGTCATTCATTCTTCTTTTTCTCTTTCCTTAAATTAGTTTGGAATGAGTTTTTGGATGCCTGCAACCAGAAAAGCCCTGCCCGATACATGAATGAACGCATGAAGGAATGAACAAACTAACCCCCAGTTCCAGCCAATGGCTCTTTTCAGCTCCATGCCCACATATCCAGAACACTGGCTTTTGCACAAAGACAAAGGAGGTTAGGGCCCTCCCCTCAGACTTCAGAGTTCGGTGTGACCCAGAGTCCCCTGAGGTCTCTCAGCCCTTGAGATGACCCCCATCTTTCCACTCCTGTGATCGCCCTCCAAAGAGTCTCCCATTTGAAAGCTCTCCCCAAGATTTCTGTGAATTTCAATGTATCTGACCTTCTTGAGGGCCCCTCCGATTCCCTGAATTAACATGGTGGATGGTCCTCTGGCCGCCCCTCCGCACCTTCTCTCTTGGACACCACAAAAAGCCAGATGGAAGAAGGGGCCCTTCCTCAACTTCCACATAGCACCTCCTTCTCCAGTCTCCTGAGACGTTACGAGGAACAGTGAGAAGGGGAAGACATGTGCTCAGGACATGGGCCTATAGCTCAGCGTGCAACGAGCTTCTCATTGATCTTCACACATCCTTGGTCTGAAAAGACTGTCAGCCACGCCAGCCACTGGGGTCATCACCGATCGGTCCATCAAACGTGGCGCCCAGCTCAGTGAGAAGTCTCCGCCCCCCCCCCGCAGGTCCCTGCTCCCTCCGATGCAGACTCAGCAAACTCAACCTGCAGAGCCTCCCCCTTCAGCGACCCACAGCTTTGTTTGCACAAAGTTTCCTCCCTCATAGGACGGAGTTCTTGGGGCCACCGTGAAGGTTTTTAATATTTCCCACTATCTTGCAAAGTCCGAAGTATCGTAATTGCCGTTTAGAGGGAGCGCCCACAGCAGGCCAAACACCATCCTGGGCCTCTTCTGCAGGTGGTGAAATTGAGGCTCCAAGAAATTCAACAGACTTGCCCGAGATCGCACAGCTTCTGAATGGAAGAGCCCAATCCCAAAGCTCGGACTGTTTTTGCGGTTGAAACGTAAGTCCTCACACGGCGACTCCCGCCTTTAGGCCAGTGCTGCCCAGGGACGTCTGTGGTGACAGAGCTGCTCTACGTCCAACGGCCCGCTGTGCCCGCCACGTGACGCCGTCAGGCACAAGATGGCTGCGGTGACCAAGGATCTGAGCCGTGAAAATTTTATTTTAATTAATTTAGGTCTACGTTGCCACACGTGGCTAGGACGACAGCGCTTTAGAAGAACCTGTTCGTTGGTCTGAATTTAGACTGAGCTTTGTACAAGGACGAGGGGAACACTTGGCTTAAAAAAGGAGGGACACCTCCCAGTCTCACACCTCCCCGTCCTGTGGGCCAACAGCCCACGGGCAGCTGTCTCATGTCAGGCCGCCCCGCCCCGAAGCCCATCTCTCATGTCTCCCCCCAGGACTTCACTCCATTCCTGGAGGGAGCTATGCTGTGGCCCAGGCTGGGCCCTCTGGCTAGAGGACAAGAGCTCCATCCTCTGTCCCCACCAGCCCACTGACCTGGTTAACCCCTCCTTATTGTCCAGGTCTCAGCTGACATGTTGTTCCTCCCAGGAAACCGGCGTTGACCCCCGAGCTCGGTCCACATTCACACTGCCTTTTCCTTTAGACGCTCAGCACGGTCCTAACCATGCACAAACTGTTCTCACGATGGCGGTGTCCTCTGCTTCCCTCAAGGTCACGCAGCGCGTCTGCCTTATCCTGTTCCAGAGCTCGGTGCATAGGAGGTGCTCAGGGGGTATTTGCGAAACACGTGGATCAGTCACTTGAGCTAGAGACTGAAGAGGCCCAACATTATGTTCCCTATAGCTTCCTTTGGACCTAGACCATGAGTGGGCTGTTTTGCTTTGAAGGACCAGGTAGCAAAAACATAAGGCTTTGTGGGCCATACGATCCCTGTTGCCACCACTCAACGCTGCCATTGTAGAAAAGCGATTGCAGCTGCCATAAGCAATATGTACATGAATGGTCATGGCTGTGTTCCAATAAAACTTTATTTAGAAAAGCAGGTAACTGCCGACCTCTGCCCTGGACTTGAGTGGGGAGCATCAAGTGGAAAACAGGGAGAGAGGGGCAGCGGCAGAGACCTCAAGGCTCAGTGCCCCAAAGGAGGGTGGCAGATCATTTCCTCCAGCTCTCCGTCCCTCCCCTGATGGGGAGCAGAAGGAAACTTCCTCAGCGGAGCACTTGGGGAAGACGAGGGATGCTTCCTAACACTGACGAAGGGAGTGGAGGAGCCCAGGTCGCTGGTTTGAGACTCTGGCCAGGGCACAGAACCAACTCCTGGAACTGGGGAATTCGTGCCCACAATGGAACCCATTGACAGAGAACAAGAGTGGTGTTGAAAAGCTGGTGCGTTTCTTGTCATAGTTCGCCAAGGGGATGTGGTGAGCTGGGCTTTCTCCACATCCTGCTCTTGCTACAAACTTGGCGCGGAGGGGCCTTCCTGTCCGCAGGAGAGCCCCCCAGTCCTGCTCCTGAGTCAGGGAGTTCTGCTCAGGAGCGCATTCAGTTCTTTGTTGTGGCTGATGGGGCCAGGAGCCGGTGCACGCCACCTCGAAGGCACGCCAGTGTTGCTGTGGCCAGTAGCTGGGCCACCGGGAGCCTTTCCCTCGGGCCTAGCCTCCCGGGGATGTGGCTGCCTGAGTGGAAGATGGTTTTTCTATCTGCTACCTTGGAATGGGTGTGTTTTGCAGCTGTTTGTTTAACTGGTGCATTTGGCTTGGTGTTGGGCAAAGGGACTTTCTCTTTCATAAAGGCCAGTCTTTGTTTCGCAGGCATTCATAAGAGTAGCTTCCATTGTGGCCCCAGTGCATCTGCCCTGAGGGAGGGTGGAGGAGGGAAGAAAGGCATCCGAACCCTTGGCACCAGGTCCTCTGCTCACTCCACACTCAGCCAGGCGTGTGCCCATCCTTGCCCACGGCGATAACCTGCACAAAAGACACCCTCTGCTCTCCTGCAGCAAGGCAAGCTGCAAGGCATGGAGCCCCCAAGAGGCAAGCAAGCATGCAACCCACGGGCCAGTGCGGAGGCTGCAGGCTCTGGGGGCCAGCCCCACTATGTCAAATCCTTGGCCTCACCACGCGGAAATCTTGGGCAAGAGCCTGAACCTCTGAGAGGCTCATCGTCCCCAGTTACTTGTCCTATCCTAACGCTGGTGGATGTTTTAGGAAAAACGGGTACAAAGTGCCTGGCACATAGGGGGCATCTAGTAAGTGGGGGTTGCTGCTATTCTAAGGGCCTTCTATTCTATTGTCTTTGCTTCTCTTGCCGAGGAGCTTTATTCTGTCAGAATGGCTGCCCCTGGAGGCTAGAGTCGCGGCCACGCTGGGTCCAGCCTCACGATCATCCGACATCACTAGTAGAGATGGCAGAAATCCCAGGGAAGGGCTCCCATTGGCTGAGTGTGGTCATGTGACCGGACTGACCCTCCAGCCCAGGTGATTGTTGCAGCTCGGTCACGTGACCACAACCAGGCTCCCCGCGGGCATACTGTAACTGACAGCTCCTCCACAATCCCTAGCTCCGTTTCCCGAAAGGAGGGCAGAGAGATTCATGGAAGACATAGCAAAATGGATCCACCTCATACCCACTTCATGTGAGAGCACCGCCCAGGAGCCCAGGACTGACACGGCCTCCCCTGGAAAATGTCAGGAAAAGCCCAGAAGCACGCATGGAGCCCTGGCGGCCAGGAAGCTGCCAGCGCTGTCGTCAGGGAGGTGGCACCACGTCCAACTAAGCCCCCGTGGCTGCTGGAGCCAGAAGTGCGGCCTTCCCAGGGGAGTGATCACCTGCAGAATGTACGCAGAGAAGGAAGATGATGGAAAGCCATCGCAGCAGGTTCTAGAACACCTTAGAATAAGATGGACTCAGGTATTCTCATTGGGATCTGAAGACATCGCCTGATGCGCCATGGTTAGCAGCATGAGCCCCTGGGTCGAGGAGGTGAGGGTTCAGTTCAAGCTCTGCAACTCATTCATTTGTTCATTCATTCATTCATCCAAATATATGTATGGGTCACTCACTATGTGTCCAGCACTGAAGAGACACAGTGGTAAGACAGACAGGGCCCTGCCGTTGAGCAGCGACGGGGTAGCCAGGGAGGGGTGGTTAAACAAATACAGGCCCAGTTAGTATATAATCCCAATGTGAAATAGATTCTGTGCAGCAAAGAAGGGAAGGGATCAGGTGGGACTTTGAAGGGAGAAACTTAGAGAGGCAGGGGTCTGTTCCAAGGCTTGTCTGTTAGGCCAAGAGTCATGCAGCAGGAAGAACATTCCAGCAGAGACAGCAGGATGTGCACCAGCTCTTCTAATCACTGTGAGGAACGGAAACAACAGGCATTCTGAGGAGGGAAGTGAGAGCTGAGTCTACCATGAGACACTCAGACATGTCACCGGCGGCGTGGACTCAGCCCAGTGAGAGGCTCAGAGACAAAACAAGTGTCCACCCCCTCTAAGGTGTTCTGTGCTTGGACTGGGACTCCCCTGGAGCTAGGACCCACAGAACTGGTTTATAATTGATGCAGTGGGCATCTGCTGCCCCACACTCCTCCTGAGGAGCTAGCATTCTCCCCGAACAATGCAGGGCTGCAAGAGTGACCCAAACAAAGCCAACTCTGGTGTCCCATCCCCTCTGTTGTCTGAGGCAGGAATGGGAACGGAGCCAAAACTCCAGGGAAAGCAGAGATACTCAGGGCTAGCTGATGAGACGAAATAAATAGCTGTTGTCTGAGCCCCTGGATCCAGCCACACCTGAAAGCGGATATTCCTGATATTTTTCTTTTTCTTTTGTTTCCGTTTGTTTTTTGGGTTTTTTTTGGGGGGGGTCCACATTTCTCTTTTTTTTTTCCAAGTAAATCTGAATTTTGTTTCTGACATTTGAAACCCAGATGGACCTCAGAATTCAGGATGTTCTAGGCCATAGAAAGAGATTACATTGCATATGCCATACAATATATGACAACTCTTTGGAGCCTGGGGAGACACCTCAGTGTAAATATGGTAATAATTCTAAAGCAACCCAGGGGGGGATCAATCAAGAAAGGCTACGGAAGAGCCTCACATCAGGTTTTGCTGCCGGATGAATCGCACCAAATGTAAGAAAAGCGTTTTCTGTTCTCACCGTGTCTTAGGTTTTGCATTTGTGGCTAAGGGACTGTGGATCTAGAAAACCACAGAAATTCGTTCGACGAGCACTGATGGAACCGCTACCATGGGCTGGCCCCCCTGCAGGGTGTTTTCCACAGATAACCTTCGGAGCCTTACCCAGAAACTGGGTCTTAGAAAGACGGGTGACTCTGCCGAAGTCACTCCACCCGAAGGACCGGGCTTGGGACACGAACCCACCAGAGTGCATACCTTTCTGTCGCCCAGGTGGTTTGCCAAACCACTGTGCACTGACGTCTCCACTAGTCCCCAGCAAGATGAGAAAAACAACGGCAAGATGTTGACTTTTTCTCTAGGTAACGTATTAAAACCTGAGGTTTCGCATTAAAACCTGAGGTTTCGCTTTTACACTGGTCGTCTACCTGCTTGCTCGCCCTCAAACGTCCTCTTGAAGAAGTGACAGGACTGCAGATGCCTTTAAAAGTGCAAAATAACCTTCACCTCTACAGCCTTGACCAAAAACCGGTGAGAAAATGTTCCTGCCCTATAGATCCAGCAATCCGAGAGGCCCAGAGCCCACGCGGCCAGACGCGGCATCCTTGCCAAGGGGCGAGTCCTTAAAGCCTCTGCTCGCAGTCCCTGTAACCCGTGGCCCCGGCTCAGAGGCTAATGGGAAACGACTCATGTGTACCCGAGACCCAGCTGACTCCTGAGTGGCTCCCATCAAAAGCAGCTTTCTCTCTGCAGGAACATCTGTCACATTCACACCGTGCCTGTCACAGAAGCAATTGCTGAATCAGTTCCCCAGGGAGTGAGAACCTGACGTCTCATTTGCATGGCTGGGTCTTTGGGGATTGGAAGTGCTGCCTGTCCCTGTTCTATCCCCAGGCTTGTCCACGTCTTTTAAGAGATGTCTTGAGGGGGACATGAGGCGGAATCTGTAAAACCCCTCGGCCCGTGCCGGACACAGCAGGTGCAGGGGAGATCCTCGGTTCCTTCTCTCTGAAAACGGATGCACAGGATTGTCTTAATAAAAGAAACCGCTCCAGGGGTGAGGGAGTCTGGTTTTGATCTAACAGAATATTTTAAAAGAAAGGCTTAATTAAAACCACAAGATACCAATCCACACCTATCAGAATGGCTGAAATCAAAAGGATTGACAACATCAGTGCAGGGAAGGGGAGGGACCAGAGCACCAGTATGCCACTGCTGGGAACAGAAACCGGTATGTCCGCGATGGAAATCTGTTGGTCAGTATCCACCAAGTACATGTGCGTACCCCGTAACCCAGCAATTCCACGATCCCAGAAATGAGCATTATTTCCTCCAAGCAGTATAGACAAAAGCATTCCTGGCAATTTTATTGATAATAGTTCCAAACTGGAAATAACCCAAATGTCCATCAGAAAAAAAAAAAAAGTAATACACTAATACTACAGAGTACTACACAACAGAGAAAAAGAATGAACTAGAGTTACTGAACCACGCGGATGAATCTCACAGCCGTTTGCCGAGCCACAGAAGCCGGACACAAAGAGGATGTGTTGTATGATTCCATTTACGTGACATCTGTGACGGTTAACTCTATGTGTCAACTTGGCTGAGCCAAGCTGCCCAGATATAGGATCCAACATTTATCTGAATGTTTCTCTGACAGTGTTTTGGGGTCATATCACTCAAATCACTGGATTCTGAGCAAAGCAGATCACCTTTTATAATGTGGATGGCCCTCATCTAATCAGTTATTCAAGAATAAAAGACTGGGGGCGCCTGGGTGGCACAGCGGTTAAGCGTCTGCCTTCGGCTCAGGGCGTGATCCCGGCGTTATGGGATCGAGCCCCACATCAGGCTCCTCCGCTATGAGCCTGCTTCTTCCTCTCCCACTCCCCTGCTGTGTTCCCTCTCTCGCTGGCTGTCTCTCTCTGTCAAATAAATAAATAAAAATCTTTAAAAAAAAAAAAAAGAATAAAAGACTGACCTCCCAGAGCAAGAAAGAATTCTGCCAGCAGACGACCTTCACACTTGAACTACAATATCAGCTCTGCCCTGGGTCTCCAGCCTGCCAGCCCACTCTTCAGAATTTGGACATGCCGGCCTCTCTAATTGCAATTCCTTAAAATAAATCTTCCTCTATATATTTAAACATCCTGTTGGTTCTGTTTCTCTCAAGAACTCGAATACAACATCCATAACCAGCAAAGTTCATCTTTGATGATAGAGATAAGATCAGCTGCCATCTTTGGTTGGGATATTGACTAGGAGGGAGACAGAAGGGCCTTCTGGGGTGCTGACAGTGTTCTGGATCTTGATCCGGGTGTTACCTACCCAAAGGATTATCTTCGTAAAAATTCATCACGCTGTATCCTTCAGATCAGTGCATGTCATTTTATGCAGATTATACCCCAGGAAAAACCATAAAAATAAAACAAGACAAAAACATTGTTTGTCATCCCCCAGGCTCCATCCAACCCAGGGATCCTTCTCCCCAGCAGGGCCCAGGGCACGGGAGCCTACGGGACCAAGTTGCATAGCTCAGAACTCACTCATTCTGCAATGAACATTCAGCAAGTCTCCTGGGCACTAACCACGGGCACCCAGAAGGCTCATTCCCACTCTTAGGGAGTTTACACTCCACTGTGGGGGCGGGGAGTTGCATTTTAATTAAAGACTCACACACACAAACGTAGGCTCTATCACAACCCAGGCAAGTGCTGCAGGAGGGGCTGCTTCAATGAGAGCTGAGACCCTGGGGGATTAGCCCATTTGCACAAATCGGGAGGATACCTTGAGAAAGCCAGAACTGAGCTGAGGTCTACAGGCTGAGCTGGGGGTGAAGAGGCAAGGGAGGCGGGATAGGTGCCTCTCTACAGAGGGAAAGAAGGTGCAGAGTCCCCCTGGCTTAGAGACCAGAATAGCTGAAGCCACGAGAATGAGGGGAAGGCCAGCGCTGGGTGAAAGCACAGGGGTCTGTGGGAGCCAGACCACCAGACCACACTGGCCCAGGAGGCCGGGACAACGCTCTGGGTTTGGCTTAAGGCCGTGCTTCTCAGCTGGGAAGGGGTAGCCTGGAGAAGGCAACCCTTTCTAGGGCCCTTCGGCAATGCCTGCAAACATTTTCAATTGTCCTGACTTGGCGGGGGTGGGCAGGGTGCTGCTGGCATCGGTGGGCACAGGCCAGCTTGCCAAGCATCCTGCGGCACACAGGATGTCCCCACAACCGAGAATTCTCAGGCCCCAAGTGTCAGCAATGGCGAGGGTGAGAAACCCAGCTCGGAGGGAATAAGGCCTTTGTGGTTATAAGCAGCGAGAACAGGGCATTTTGAAAATTTCCTCTGATGACAGTGTGGAGACTGGAACAGTCTGATGATGATAATAATAATAATAATAATAACAGCCAAGAGCAGCTGCTGCCTCTTTACTGAGCACCTGCTATGTGCTAGAGACCATGCCACACACTTTACGCACATCAGCTCACATGATCCCATTTTACAGATGAATCAAGTTTGAGTGCCAGGGAGAACGATTCATTCACCTGACATCACCTAGAGGGAACTTGGACTTGGGCTCTGGGGCCGCTCGCTGCCTCTTGAGGCAGGAGGCACTAACGCCTGGCACGAGCAGGGCAGCCTTCCGCCCGTGCAGATGCCACTCAGAGACACGTGCTCCCCCCTGCTGGGGACCTAAGGGGCTGTTCCTGTTAAGCCTCATGCCTCCCAGCCACAAACTGCTTGGACGTCATACTTCTCCCCCACAAATGACCATGCCTGCCGCATGGAATTACTCTGGAGAGTAAACAGGTGCAAACCCACCCCTTGGTCAATTAGGGCCGTCCTTTAATCCTGCCCGCCTTGTCAAACACGCTGTATTAAGACCACATTTTTTGCAGGCACAAAAGAGGGAAATCACGTCATGGCGCCCAGAAAGCGCTCCCGGTTCCTGGTGGCGGGAAGCTTCCAGCCCCCCAAGGGACACCCCTCCCCAGCGTCCTTTGTTTCGTTTCTGCACAGGGAAAGATGCGCCCCATTACCTACCAAATGCTGGGAGGCCCCTGCTCGGCAGCCCCCGGGGAAGAGCTTCTCCGAGGAGAGGTGAGACCTCGAGGATCCGGTGGCTGGGACTAGGAGCCTTCCCTGGGATGGTGCTCACCCAGAGATAGGGGCAGAACCGCTGGGGACAACTAGTAGGTACCCGTCCTCCATTCTTCTGGTAGCAACAATCCAATTTCCTTTTGGGGAGCCACCTCTCCATCACGTTCAGTGATTGATGTGGTTGATGCCCCGCCCACTCCAGGTCACATGACACCCCCACGGCCAATCAGCATGTTCCAGGCCAGTCTGGGGAATTCCCACAGGCACCTGCCTAGTGGCCCGCTGATGCTCAATCCTAGATACTCAGAATTTGGGGGGTAAAGAAAATCTTTCTTAACTTGGAAGGCCTGCATCTGACTAGGGGTCACCTCACAAGGACAGCCAGTGAGACAGTAAAGCCAACAAACAAGAAGGTAGTGGGGGCGCCTGGCTGGCTCAGTGGGAAGAGCAAGCAACTCTTGATCTTGGGGTCGTGAGTTCCAGACCCGGGATGGGTGTACAGATGAATGAATGAATGAATGAATGAATGAATGAATGAATGAATGAAGAGCCCAGAAAGGTCCAGACCACCTGAGAAAGTCACGTGAACCCCTAGACGCATCTGTGCCTGAAGCTTGTATATACTTGGACTTTCCGCATAGACAAGTCAATAAATTCTTTTGCCTAAGCTGCTTTGAACTGAGATTTCTGACACTTGCAACCAAGGAGCTTCAACAGGGATCTCAACTCGATTCCACAAGTATCCGTTGTGCCTGCTCAGGCTCAGTCCAGACCAGCCACTATAGGTGCTTAAAGTGAAGCAGGCTACAGGTCTTTAGCCATAAAGAGATGACAGAAAAGAAAAACCTTTTCTATTACCTGTGTCTAGGCAATAAACAGAATCAAGCAGAAGGGTCATCCAGTCTCTTTCCATTGTGAATCACAGAAATCTGATTGGTATGTGCTTAAAAAAACAACATATTGGCTCCTATATCAATGAATCAATTTCAGGAAAGGCTGGATCTAGGTGCTCAAAGATGCTTTCAGGAATCCTCCTACCTCTTAGATACACACACACCTGCTCTCACAGAGACTCTCACCCCGGGTCACACCTTCTTGCTGTATCTGTCTCTCCATCCATCCATCCATCCATCCTTCCATCCACGTGGTCATTTCATTGATTCTCAGGTACGTATTTTTTCACATATGACTATCTCTGAAATCAGAATGTGACTTACACCCAGAAGTATGTCACAGGTTTTTTTTCCTTCTTAGTGTCACATAAAATAAGGAACTGTGTATCTTACAGTCAAAAGGATTTCTTTTCTCTGGCTAGATGCTCTGGGTATCAGCCTCTCCCACTGAAGAGGGATTTCTTCCATGTAGTAGGGGGACAGGGAGCATGACCAGAGACCCCTCTAACATCCAGAGGAAGGGGGAGCTGAGCTCCCCGTGTCTGTGTATGGAACGACAAGGAAGGATTCTGACTGGCCTGGCACAGGTCATGCGACCATCGCTGTGGACCTGGACATGGGCAGGGCCAGGGGGAGCTGTGATTCACCAGGCCTGCCCACATACCACCCCAGTACCGCAGCCCAGGTTCCACAGTCATCAGCTCCACCAGATCCACGAGCAGCACAGGAAGACAGTGGAGGGGCCGGGGCGAGGAACGGATGCAGGACAGACATCGACAAACGTCTTCAACCACATTTACGATCCTGAATGTTACTCAAAGCTGAGGCAGGCTGACCGTAGAAAAACAAATGAAAACAAAGAGATGACCCACAGAAATCACCCTCAATGCCCCTGATCAGCACTAAATACCATTAACTCTTTGGTGCATCTCAGAGTTTCCTGCGACAAATCACTACACGGAAAGCTAAGCTGGATCTGCCGGCTCAGTCGCTCATTGCAGACCAGCTCAGTTTCCAAAGGAGCCTGCTGACGCTGGCTTGGAACACTCAGCCCAGCACGTGGCCTCAGCACAGCCTGGCAGCCTGCGACAAGAGGCAGACAGACCTCACACACATGGCCAGCCTGACCTCTGCACACATGGCCCCCAGCCTGGGATGCTTCTTGGCAACCCTGTTCCACAGGCCTCCACAACGGGGTCATCGGTGGTGGAGGGGAGGAGTGGGGCCTCGGATGACTCCACTCCTAGTCTCTATCTTTCTCTGGTGTGAGCCTGTGAGCGGATGCAAATGCTGGGAGGCCCGTGCTTGTGTGAGGGGGCGTGTGCCAAAGTGTGTGTGTTCGTGAGTGCATTTGCACACATTTGCATGTACTAATATATGCTTATGGGGAGCGTGTGTACATGCAGATGTCTGTGAAAGGAAATATGTACGTGTACGTGTGCGCCTGTCCACCGGTTCCGCCTCACCTGGGGTCCCGCCCCCTCGGCTACCCGCTGCCACGCTATGCCCATCCCCCAGTGGAGACTGATGACTTTATGACTTCTTTTTCCCTTTCAGAGCTTTCACCTCTCCACCTCGTGACCTCCATTTGCTCCCCAACACCCCAAGGAGGCCACATGGGTGCTATTATCCCTCCTTGTTAGATAAAAAGGAGAGCTACTGAAGCGGCCGCCTGTGGCACCCACCAGTCAGCAGGAGGACAGACCATTGTCTCTGACTTACATCGCCGTGATCTTTCCCCCGAAAAGGGAGGTCTCAGACTCGTTCAGATAACAAAGCAACACGTTCGCCCATCCTTTCAACTAAACAAGCTATTTCCTGGGTGCCTCCCAGAGCTCAGGATTGGGGCCAGGTGCTTTGGATACAATATCTCAATCCTCCCAACAGCCCACCGACTCCATTTTGTACAGGGAAGCTCAGAGAGGTCACGCAGTGTGCCCTAGGTCACACAGCGGCTGTAGGGGATGCCCCAAGACCAAGGCTGGGAGTGGGAGCACAGCAGTTCACAGCTGAGCTCTTCCCTGGTAATTGCCCTTGGCCTCAGAGAGCTGCCTCATCTTGAGCCGATGGCCCCTTCCCTGGGAGGCAGCCTGCGTCCAGTGACTGGTAGATACAGTCTTTCCCTTGGTTGGGGACATCTCTGAAGGGCCAACCCAGCTCAGAGCTCCAGCAGGGGACATGCTGAGGCCCCCCTATGCCCAGTCCAGCTGCCTGTCTGCCCTCATGGGCGTGGCTTCTGAGAACACACCCCAGGAAACGTCCTGTGCACGACTCTCTGGCACAAAGTGTGTGTCCCAAGGCCCCGCTGAAGACAGGAAGCGCTGGGCTGGGACCTGCACAGAGGCTGATGGGCTCCACCATCCAACACTTCCCACCCGTCCGCCTGGGCCTGACCTCTCACCGGCAACACCCTGCAAGGGGCCGTCTCCCTCCACCAGCAGGGAAGGGAACGGGCCTTTAGGGGAAGCAGTGTGTTTTCTCGGAATGCGGAGCTACCGAAGGCTCTAGCAGGAGAGCCGTTTGTGTTTCTGGAATCTTGACTCACCAGTCCAATTTAAACCCCCGGGGGCCACACCGAACCTACCCACCTCCTCACTGCAGCTTCGCCCTGAACCTCCCTGAGCTCTCCACACTCAGGCAGCCCCGGGGGGTCTGCTGTTCTCAGCCCGGAATTTTCTACCGCACACTCCAGACAGGCTGCCCCTCCCTCGTGCCTCAGCTCGGGGATCCCCGCCCTTCCCCTTCTTCGGAGGCACTTGGGACACTCCTAACGCTCGGGCCACACCCCAGGGCAACTACATCCGAGTCTCTTGGGAAAGGGACGTTCGGATGGAAGGTCCCCGTGGCAGAGGTCAGCAGACCTTTTCCATAAAAGGCCAGATACGAACTACTTCAGGTGTAAAGCCAATGTCTCCCCTGCAGCCATAGGTCAGCCCTGTGCAGGCAGCCCGGAAGCCGCCGTAGACAATACGGGGGTGCTGTGTTCCAATAAAACTTTATTTACAACCACAGGCTGCGGCCGGATTTGTTTGCCAACCCCTACGCTAGATGAGCCAAGATCGAGAACTACCACTGCAAACAAGCTAACGACAAACAACGAACAACAACCTGTCACTCGTTGCACGGATCGGATTCCCTCCCTTGTTCTCACCTTAAAAAAAAGTCATTAAGAAATGAGCACGCCATCGTCTACCAGTAGGAGAGCCCCCTTTTACATGACCCGCCCCGCGTCATTACGGAAGTGTCCGGTTTCCCTCCCCACACGGCCTTGCTGTTAGTGACAAACACCACAGCACTGATGGTGACGGGCCACCCCCAGTCTTCAAGCCCTTACTTCAAATGTTTGTGTTACCAAAATGACCTCATGCTTTTTCAGCCAGTTAATGAAAGGATCCATTTTCACACCTGGAGCCTAGAACCTACAAGAATGCTAATCGCGAAAAACAAGCCAACGACTAAATCCTGCAGGCAGAGAAGAAATGATTCGTGAATCTGGGGCAACTGAGTTGAATGAATGCTCACGACTGCTTTTCAGATTAAAGACTATCCTATTCGTTTCGAAGATGGTCAGGTTAATCAGGACCGTTGCCCTCCCAGAGCTTCTGGACGTGGGAGGAAAGGCAAATGAGCGGGACCCCTGCCCGGTTCAGCGAAGTGAAGGAGGGCATTGGTGAAGGGGTTCAGGGCTCCCACTTGACAGCAGAGCCAAGTGGCTCCATCCCCTGCCAGCCGAGAGGGCAGTTGGGACCCAGGCCAGCCTCAGATGGAGACTTCTGGACGTGGCCCTGGCTCGCGGGGGCATGGGGAGGCTGCAGCTGCTAGGGTCACTTGGCAGAGACCCGGGATCAACTGCTGGCCCAGGGGAGGCTCTTCCTCCAAGCTGCCCGGGGTCAGCAGGATGAGGGCCCAGGATAGGTGTACTCTGGGCAGTTCTTTTTTCTTGGGGCAGAAAAATCCTATGGTCAGAAAGGAAGAAAACACATTCGCAGCAGCTTAAGCACCCTGGGGGATCTGGGGCAGAGGGAGGATTTTATCCCAGAAACCAGGGATAGGCAGGTCAGAGGCTCCATAGGAAGCGAAGACCGGGAGGCCAGCAAGAGTCACCCTTACGGACTGCTCCTCTGCTCTCTGCACTGCCCCTGCGTCCAGAGTTCTGTTTTCTGTGGCTTTATCACCATCTTTCACTTGAGAACCTTCCCTCAAATGTCAAATGATCTGGGCTATTGTTTCACACTTACAAGTGAGACTCAAATGCTACTGGGGGAAGGGCGAGGCTCATAAATCCAGGGGTCTCCCAGTAAGGGTCCAGGGCCCCAAGTCACTTCACTGGGAATGGCGCCTCTAGGGGTTGGCGTCCTGAAGAGCCCTGCCAAACCTTACCGATACAAATCTGCAATATTTGGGGGCACGCTTCTTTTAGGGAGATATTTGTTGCTTCTCTGAAATTCAAATGGAACTGGGAATCCTGCATTTTTCCTAGCAGCCCTACCTGAGAAGAATCCTCCAGACTTTGCCCAGCTGCTAGCATTCTGGGTTGAGAAGAGGCGGAGCATTTTGCAGCTCAATCAGTAAACTTTCCTTCAAACTCCCTGTTTTCAGCACATGCTCTGCAGCCCTGCGGGGGCTTGCGTCTCCCGACCCGGGTTCCCCTGGCTCCAGCCTTCAGAGGAAACCTCTCGTCTCTTCCTGGAATGGGAAGGGGGAGATACTGAGCTGCACTAAGCGGTGGAAGATACTCCTTGTCAGGTCTTTCAACCAATCCTCCTGTTTTCCTTCTCACCCCAGGGAATCCCTGAGCTCTGACCATTTCTGGGGCTCTCTGGAATGAATGAGCTCACTCTCCCCACCCCCACAGACAGAACTTCACAGAATTCTCCGGAATGATAAGAGAGTTACCGTTCCTCCACTGGCTTTCCGGCTAGCAATCGCTCTGACATCTCGCCTCTCTGGCTCTCTGTCCTGGGAACACATGCTTCTTCATTCCTTCGCGGCCTCCTCGTGAGCTCCGGGCAGGGAGTGGTGAAAACCACGTGGGTTCAGTCTGCCTTTGCTGAGCTGGTGGGCCTGCCTCTCTCTCTCTCCCTGAAAAAAGAACTTCATCTTACCCTCTCTGAGAGTCTGCCTCCCCTGCTACGGTCAGACAGGCACAGACACGGCCCCCGGGAGCCCCCTGGACAAGTCAGGTGAGCCCACGTTCCAATGCCAAATTCCAGGGAGAGAGGCTCTGATTGGCGTCCCCTGGGTCAGATGTCTGCACCTGCTTCAGGCAATCGTGCAGAGGCAGGGTCACCTGGCAGTTAGAGCCCACACCTCTAGAGAGGAGGGCAGGTTTCAAAGAAGGGGGAGTGGGCTGGGCCGACACCCCAAATAATGTCTAATCCAGGGTCAGGAATATTTTTTAGGGGGGGAAGGGCAGTGAGAAAGGGAGAGAGAAAATCCCAAGCAGGCTCCATGCTCAGCACAGAGCCCAACGCAGGGCTCCCTCTCACGCCCCTGAGATCATGACCTGAGCCGCCATCAAGACTCGGACACCCAACCAACTGAGCCACCCAGGCACCCCATGGGATCGGCAACCTCTGGAACACCCACTGGCTGTGGCTAGAACCTTAGACTATCCTCTGCCCAGCTGTGCACACCTGAGCCCCTACTCTCACCTCTTCCCATCCCTCCTGACATCACCTCTTCTGAACTCCCATGAGTTCAGAGGAATGAATCCCGATTTTCGGCAGGACCTCCATCGCCAGCTCTGCCAATCCTCCCCCAAAACATGATTTTCCAGACGGTCCACATCTCCCCGTCCTGGTCATTACCCTAGCCTGGGCCACTGTCACCTCCTCCCGATTCTGCGATAGTGTCCTAAGTGCTCTTCCTTCTCTGACCTTGCTCTCCTACACCCAGGCCACAGAGCAGCCAGAGTGGTGTTCTTAAAACACGAATCTGGGGCGCCTGGGTGGCTCAGGTGGTTGAGGATCTGCGTTTGGCCCAGGTTGTGGTCTCAGGGTCCTGTGATCGAGCCCTGCAGCAGGTCCCCTCTGCCCCTCCCCGTCCCTCGCGTGCTTTCTCTCTCTCTCTTAAATAAGTAAACAAAATCTTAAAAAAAAAAAAAAAACACGAATCGGATCATCTGGTCATTTGCTTAAAACCCCGTCTATGTCTCCCTGCTGCCTACAAGAAAGTGTGCCAATGCCACAACTGGCCCTCTCCAGCGTCATCTGCCACCAGCACACACAGTCCCCTGCCATGACACTCTACTTGTGTAAGCCACTGTATGGAAACATCCCCTTCCTTCATCCCCATACCACTGCCCCCCCAAAGTCTCTCCGACTGATGCAAACTCACACAGCATCAGAGGGCCCTTGGCTCTGCTCCCATGTTATTCTGGACTTTCCTCTATCAATATATTCAGACCCTGGAAACAGACTTGTATAGTCCAAAGTGGTCTCACAGACAAAGCATTAAGCTCTTTCATATATAAAAGGCTCTTACAGATCAATATTAAAAAGACATCCGAACAGAAAAAAAGAGCATAGACCATGAACAGGCAGCTCATATAAAAATAAAACAAATATGTGAAAAAAAACTCAACCTCATAACTAAAAAAAAATGTCAGTATAAGTGAGGAGATGTCATTTTTATCTATCCCATGTATAAATATCGAAGCGTTTGAAATGCACAGTGTTATAAGGATATGGGGGAGAGAATCATGACATTTGTGACAGTAAACATTGATACAATCTCTTAGGAGGGTAATTTGGCAACAACTATTATAGCTTAAATGACCATGCCCTTTATTCCAGAAATCTCCTTCTATATGATATGTATGAATATATAATACAACGTATATATATTCTTTCCTATGTTCAGAAAGACGTGTTCAGATAGGTTCTTTGCTCCATGGTTTCCATTAACAAAGGGAACCGAACACTAATGTTTCGTTTTTGTTTTTAAAGATTTTATTTATTTATTTATTTATTTATTTATTTATTTGAGAGAGAGAGAGAGCACAAGTAGGCAGAGCGGCAGGCAGAGGGAGAGGGAGAAGCAGGCTCCCTGCTGAGCAGAGCGCCCAATGTGGGGCTCGATCCCAGGACCCTGGGATCATGACCCGAGCTGAAGGCAGATGCTTCACCGACTCAGCCACCCAGGTGCCCCCCAAACACAATGTTAAACACGCACACAGCAGAATAGTAAGTAGTCATGAAAACGGATCCCAGAGATCTCTAAGTGTTATTATTTAAAGTGAAGAAAAAAGACAAGGTGCAGAGAAATGTGTGAAGTGTAAAGGTATAAAGGATACAGAGGGCATAAAGGGTCTACACCACACACTCCTATTCGCACGGCCTTTCTAGAAGGAAAGCATTCTCGGGTTCACCGTGCTAGCCCCCAAGGGGAGGGGTGAGGGTCAGCGAGGAAAACTAACTTTTCAGGAAATATATCCCTTTTGTTCCTTTGGGACTTTTTTTACCACGCTCATTTTCTTAATCTAGAAGTTTTTAAAATTAAAAGTAACAATCCGGGGAGGTATCCCCCTCCCTCCAGTTAGTAAATCCCTTACAGGCAGAAACAGTCTGACTCATCCCTGGGCCTGGGAGCCTCACGATGCATGCCGTTCCACTAGGAGCTCGACTTCCCAAACACACGACCCCTGCCCGAGCCAAGGTCCTCTCGACACCCACGCTTCCTCCCGGCCCAGGTCCCTGCGTGTCCCGGGAACCGTAGTCAGCAGTGGCTGGATGTAAACGCTCCTTACCCCCAGTGCCCGGCACCGACTCCAGCATCGCCCCAGCCCCAGCCGTCAGGGGTGACGCGGGAGCTTCTCCCAGGCTCCCCTCCCGCCTGCCCCGGTTCACTCGGGAACGTGCTCCCCAGGACTCTGAGCAGACCCCAGAGGCCGTGCTCACCTTCCGCCGCTTCCTGGCCGCGTGTGCTTGCAGGGAGAAGAAACACGGCTTTGATCTGACAAACACTGAGTGCAACTCACTCTTCCAAATATGTGTCGGGCCCCCAGGACGTGCTGGGTTCTGTTCTAGGCACAGCCATGAATCGTCCAGGAAATACCTCTGTGCTCAGGAGCTAGTGGGGGTGGTGAGAGTTCTGTCTCCTGCGTTTGGGGGTGGGGGGGTATTAAATAAGAAAATGTGTGCAAAGGGCTTAGCTCTGTGTCTGGCACACAGCGAGGCCGGAGCAAACCAGCGGGACTACCAGCATCCTCCCCTCCCGCGTATAGATAGATAGACAGACAGACAGATAGGATAGCATACCTAAGCCACAAGCCAGCATCTCATGGACCTTACTAATACGGGCAGACCAAACGTGCATGACCTTTAGTGTCCCTCTCACACGGGGGAAAACATCACTTCTGGTGGGAATTGAATATAGTTTAAATGCTTAAGGGGAGGGGTGCCTGGGTGGCTCAGTCAGTGAAGCATCTGCCTTTGGCTCAGGTCATGATCCTGGGGTCCTGGGATCGAGTCCTGCATCGGGCTCCTTGCTCAGCGGGGAGTCTGCTTCTCTCTCTCCCTCTGGCCCTCCCCTCTGCTCATGCTCTCTCTCTCTTTCTCTCTCTCTCTCAAATAAATAAATAAAATCTTTTTTAGTAAATAAACACACAAACAAATAAATAAATAAAACGCTGAAGGGGAGGTGGGAGTGGCCAAAACCTCGCCAACACGGAGATAACGTATACAAACTGCCGAGCAGTTCCCGGCATAACACGAACATCCAATGAGAAGATCCCTTCCTATTATTACTGTATTTTCATTTGTATTTATTATTGTTTTTCCTTAAGTCATCTGACTATCGGGTCCCTCCCCTGCAGTCCCATCTCCAGCTCCAAAGGGAAGTGTCCCCCAGGATCCAGCCCCCGCTGCAGACCGTGCCCTCCTGTCCCACTGGCCCGGATGCAGCTGCAGGAAGAAAAGCTGAGAATTCCTCCTTCCAAAGGGTCCGGTGCCTGCTTGCCGGAGAAGCACAGGTGTGAGCCGGATCCAGCCCTGGTAAGGTGCCTAGCTCCGCGTTCCCTGGCCATGTGACGCTGGGATGGGCCATTGTCCTCGGGCCCATTTTGGTCTCCCCTGGCCCTTTTGCAGGGCCATCAGGAAGCGCCGATGGACGACATACACCAAGCACCCAGGCCTCGATCACAAGCTTCAAGGCAACCCCTCCCCGTGCCCCATTATCAACAGTGAAGTCCGGGTGTCCGGCCTGCACTTGACTTCCTCCCTGTGGCCTTGCCCTGGAGGCCTGGCCTGGGGCCCCAGATATCTGCAGGTGGCCTGAGCCACTGATTCCCCCCCCGACTCCTCATAGGGAGTAGTTGTGGCTGAGATGGGGTTATGCCCCCCTCCCTCCTTCAGGCAGTCACCCTAGGCCTCTCCCTCTTATCCTGCTGCACCGGGAGGTGTGAGCCACCCATCGGTCCCTCAGGTGAGGCCAACAGAGGTCACGGTCAAGGTGGTGTCAGCAGGTGTCTCCACTGTGAAGTGACTTCTCCCCTTGTGAGAAGCTAATCTGAGGCACTGTGCCTGCTCTCCCATCACTCCTACAAACTCCCCACCCACTCCCCCGGCTCCTGGGGCTGCCCAAATAAATTCCCACCGCTTTCTCTGACAGCGCCGGAAGCCACGAGTCTGAAATCAAGGTGTGGGCAGGGCCGCGCTCACTCTGATGGCTCTGGGGGAGGCTCTTCCTGCCTCTTCCAGCTCTGGGGCTCCAGGCGTTCTTGGCTTGTGACCACATCACCCTGACCTCTGTCTCCACAGCCACGGGGCCTCCTCCTCCTCACGAGTCTGCATCTTCTCTTCTGTCTCTTGTAAGGACACTTGTCCTTGGATTTGGAGCCCATCTGGTTATCCAGGATGAGCTCAGCTAGAGATCCCTAATTTAATTACATCTATAGAAACTCCTTTTCCAGATAAGGTCACAACCGTGAGATCCAGGTATTAGGACACGCACGTTTCCTCTGGGGCCACCATTCAATTCAGTGCATCCACCGCCGCCCCCGCCAGCCCCGTCTTTGCTCCTCTCATTGAACACCAGAGAAGCTCCTCACTGCTCCCCCAGTCCCCTTCCTATCCATCCCCTGCCCAAGGTGACCTGGAAACATAACCCCGAAACCCTCCAGAAGATTCCTGGTGCTCCCAGAATTAAGTCCAAACTGCACACCTCAGCCTGCAAGACACTGCCCGATGGAGCCCTGCCTGCTGTCCAGCGTGGTCCCCATCCCTGGCTTTCCTAGGCCACCAATCAAGCCTCCCTGGCCTTCTGCCAACTTCTCCCCCAGGCCGGGTTTGTTCCCATCTCAGCACCTGCTGTCCCCCCTGCCAGGAATGCTCTTCCCACACCCTTCCCAGGGCAGATCCTTGCCGTCCTTCAATTGTCAACTCAAATGGTACCTCTTCCGGACAACCCAGGCCACCCGATCTACACTGCCCACGCCCTGCCCCGACCGTCATGGAACTCGAGATGGGCTGTGCTTTTATTGTATTTGACCCTTCTCTTGTTTACCGTTTGTTGGTTCCTAGATCGCAGGGCTTTGCCTAATATAATGCCTGATTCATGATAGACACCAAAATCTACCGAACGAATGCACGCAGTGCTAAGCGTCTAGTGGTACCGGGCACTCAGGAGCTGCTCTGCACATGTGCCAGCCCGGTGGAACCCAGACGAGCAGAACATTTTCTACCCATCCGATGGTCCATGCTCAGTCTCTCTTCCCCTATGCTGTGGGCGAGGGGACACTAATAAAATCAGCACATTTTTACACCGATGCCGCAGGAGAAGCACAAGAACTCATCAGGCGGTGGCTGCAGCCTCTGATTCATCTCCCGGGGGGCCACTGTGGAGCTCCCGGGAGCCCCGCGCTCTCCGCGCTCTCCGCGCTCTCCTCAAGGGGCGCCTGGGTGGCTCAGTCATTAGGCGTCTGCCTTCGGCTCAGGGCATGATCCCGGTGTTCTGGGATCGAGCCCCACATCAGGCTCCTCTGCTGGGAGCCTGCTTCTTCCTCTCCCACTCCCCCTGCTTATGTTCCCTCTCTCGCTGGCTGTGTCTCTGTCAAATAAATAAATAAAATCTTTTTAAAAAATTAAATTAAATTAAAAAAAAAAGGCGAATCCGGCCTTAAGTGCAGACACCCAGGACCCACCGGGGCGGATGCTGGCTCCTCGGTCACACACACACACATACACACACACACACACACCCGTCTTCCGCAGCAGCCCAAGTGTGGAGGCTTGTGGCTCCCCCCCCATGGGCTCTCTGCCCCCTCTGGGGGAAAGCACCTTCATTAAGTCATTTGGGGAAAACACTCCTTTCATTTACACCCCCACACCCTCCCCCACTTTATGCCATTTGGTTGAGACAGAGACGTGGCCAGCCCAGATGCACAGCCTTGCTGTCACGTGCTGATCAAATGTTTATTAGATATTAATTTCACCAGAACAACAAGCTCCTGCTGAGCTCTCCTTGCCCCGGCCCCCTCTTTCCCTTCTTGCTTTCCTCCATTGCATTTTGTTCTTATCGAACATGCTATCTACTCCACTTGCATATTTCCTTGTTCACGGACATGCTGGAACAGAAGATCCAGGAGGGCAGGGATCTGGTGCATAGATGGCATGGACTGAGCATGCCCGGAATGAATCCATGGTGGAAACGGATGTGTGCCAGGCACAGTGAAAGGTGCTTGACACATACGAACTTTATTATGACCCCTCCAAATAAGCCTCTTATCTGGGGACTACGATTACTGCTATCCCCGTTGAGGAAATGGAAGGAGAGAGGTTAAGCAACTTGCCCAGGGACGCACAGCGGGTAAGTGGTGGAGCAGGGACTCAAACCCGGCAGTTTGACCTTGAACACTACTATTCAGTCGCTCTGCCTAGTGGAGACAGGGCTGGACTAGAGTGGCACAGACATGGATAAAATGTGGCTTCTGACCCCCTCTGGACCCTCCCATCACCAAAATGAACATGCAATCAATCCGTTACAGCATCCTGTAACGGCTTTCCCATTCTCTCCCAGCCAGGGCAAAGGAATGACAAGTCAAGTGCACCTGGAAGGGTCCAAGAAGTCTCCCCCATGAGGCTGCACATTCACCACCGGCCTTGAACCCTGAGTCTGGACTTTCTGGGTGCAGGCATCCCTGCTGACACCAAGAGGTTCGCGCACAGCTGCATTCTCGGTCCCACATGGGGCCGCCTGCCAGGACTGCCTTAAGATAAAACCCGCACACAGAACCCACGCAGCGGGCAGGCACCCCTCACCGCAGCCGATGCGCACGGCTTCGGGAACCCTCAGCAACTAACTCTCCATGAGACCAGCAGGGAAACTGAGGCTGGCAAAGTTTCATTTATTTACCCAAAGCCACACAGCTATGAAGTAACAGAAGCAGGAATCGAACCCAGGCAGACCCTGCCTCCAGACCTCTTCTCCAGACCGTTTCTTGGTTGTTAAAAAGAAAAAAAAGCCCAGGGGCGCCTGTGTGGCTCAGTCGGTTGGACATCTGACTCTTGGTTTCTGCTCAGGCCCTGATCTCAGGGTCCTGGGATCAAGCCCCAACAGAGTCTGCTTGAGACTTTCTCCCTCCCCCTCTGCTCCTCCCCCTCTGCTCCTCCCCCTGCTCACACTTCTCTCTCTCTCTAAAAAAAAAATAAATAAATCCTTAAAAAGAGAAGAAAAAAAGCCTGTTTGTTCAAAGTCAACTTTTAAAAGCTACCATAGTTTTTCTTACCTTTTTTATTTTCTAACATTGCTATTTTCTGAGGGTTTTGAAGAGTAAAGCCCCTAGAAATAAAGGGAAAATGGGTGGGGATTGGGGTGCTAAGACTAGAAAGCAGGAGTACCCAGCTTGGGAACTGAAAATCACCGGGTGGGGCAGGAGCTTAGATCGGAGTTTCCTTTCTTATGCAAATGTATCTGTCCCAATCCTGAAAGGCGGGAGGTCACTCCCCCGATTTTTCCAGTTTTTTGCAAGCCAAAGGGTGGGGTCCGCACAGTTCAGAGGCTCCACCAAACGCCACTCACAGGGACTGCAAGGGCAGCATTCCAGTGGAAGGCGGGGGCCCCCCCCACCGTTAGGTGATTCCATCTGTGAAATGGGAAGAGGGTGGTGCCTTCCTCGGACTGGAGTCACTGTGAGGATCCCGTGGGGTAATGGGCATGAGCCCAGGGGATGTGCAGTGACTGGTGACAGTCCTCATGGCTAGACCGTTGCCTCTGTGGCACACATCAGGCGTATTTGAGTCCCCGCCAGATGCTGTAATGAGCTGGCACGTAGTAGGTGCTCAGTGAATACCTTATAAATGAGGGAATGATAATGAGGGGTCCAGGGGCGCCTGGCTGGCTCAGCTGGTGAAGCATGCCGACTCTTGATCTTGGGGTCATGAGTTTGAGCCCCACATTGGGCATAGAGCTTACTTTAAAAAAAAAAGAGAGGCGCCTGGGTGGCTCAGTCGGTGAAGCATTAAGATTTTATTTATTTATTTGACAGAGACAGAGACAGCCAGTGAGAGAGGGAACACAAGCAGGGGGAGTGGGAGAGGAAGAAGCAGGTTCCCAGCGGAGGAACCCGATGTGGGGCTCGATCCGAGAACGCGGGAATCACGCCCTGAGCCAAAGGCAGATGCCTAACCACTGCGCCACCCAGGCGCCCTGCAATCTGCTGTCTTATTATCAGATAATGAGGGATCCACAGGGACTTACTAGAAGGAATTCAAAATTCCAGGGTCGGTCAGAATGGCCTGTGAGCGCTTTGCCATGAGTGGGGCCGACTGAAGCTTTGTCATGGGGCACAGTGCAAAGTGACAGTGGGCGGGTGGGGGCCGTGTGGTCTCTAAACTCCTCAGAGGCCAGAGGGGGCGGTCCGGGTCCCCCGGTGTGTCCCTGTGCCTGTTCCGGGCCTGGCACATAGTAGGAGGTGCTCCTGGAAACTTGCTCAGTGCATTCGTGAGAGGGAACAAGGAAGGGAAGAACTGGGGTCCCTTGAGGAGAGCAAACACTGGAAAGTCATTTTCTTACATCACAGGTTTTTTTTTTTTTTTTAAAGAAAAGCAGCTAAACGAGAGCGCCTGGGTGGCCCAGTCGGTTAAGCGTCTGCCTTCAGCTGCAGTCGTGATCTCAGCATCCTGGATCGAGCCCCAATTCGGGCTCCACGCCCAGCAGGAAGCCTCCTTCTCCTTCTCGCCCTGCCTCTGCCTTCCGCTTGTTCTCTCTCTCAAATAAATAAATAAAATCTTAAAAAAACAAACAGAAGCAGCTAAATGATTTCAAAAGAAATTAGACATAGTGGAGAGTCTCTACCATAAATTCTGGAACCCCTGGTCCCTTCTATATTTTCTGGAAGCTCAAAGTGAAGGAGCAGCAGACGTCTGGTGAGATTCACCAACTTGGGATCTCACTCTAACTGGCAAGCGGGCCGGTCATTAAGGTCTTCTCGCCTCTCCTCGGGGACCTTATCCCGAAAGGTGTGGTTAGTGCAATTGTCCTTGGTCAGAAACCACCACCCAGCAGAGCCAACCACGACTCACGGAGCGGAGAGCGGCCAGGGACGTTTCTGGTGGGTGGGGACCGTGCCCTCCGCAGCGGGGGCCTCTGCGCTGGCCAGCCCTGCAGGCAGAAGCTCCCACCACCCAAACCGGGAGTTCGTCCATTTGCGGGAGAAAACCCAGAAGCTCCTCTCTCGCCCACCGACGGGGGCCACACTCAGGCCTGAGGAAGCCGGAGGGACAATCGCACGGGCAAAGGCCTCCTCCAGGGTCTCTGGGGTGGGATCGCGGGGCCTTTCTCCTTTTGCCATTTTTGAAACAGCTTGATTAAGGTGGAACTCCCATACCACAAAAGTCACCCGTGGCAAGCTCAAAGCTCTGAGACTTGCCGTGGCTTCTGGGGCTGCACACTCGTGACCGCTGTTTCACGTTGAAAACGTCATCCGAAGAGCAGCCTCATGGGGGGAAGTCTTCCGAGCCCTTTGCTGCTACCTTGTGACCCCCAAAGGTCAACCTCCAAGGCCACATGAAGGACCCCGTTCGTCCCGTTGTCCATCCAGGGGAGGCAGCCCTCGGGGGAGGGTGTTGTGTGATGTGCGTACCGCCCCAGGGCCTCGTGGGATGAACACGGGCCGGCGCCACGGCAGCTCCTGGGGACTGAGTGTGGAGGTCCGAGGAAAGGTCTGGTCTGCTAGCACGGAACGGACCAAACCCTGAGAACCAAAAGAACAAGACAGGAAGTTCCATCTAAGAGAGACACCCCTCGAGCAAAGCGGACACAATCTGGCTTTTGTGATCTCTTTGTCTGAACTCCAATGTGTCCGCCAAAGCCCACATCTCTCAGGCTGCCGGGCTCAGGGGCCCAGAAATGCGGCCGGCACTTGGGGGATGGAGGAGGGATTGGGTGTGATGTCCTCAAACCCGCTTGGACAACACGGGGCTCAACAAACGTTTCCCGACGGCGGAGCTTACCAGAGCCTTGGGTGTGCCAACTTGGACTGTGAATCTCCAAAGGGACCTGCTGGACCACAGAAGCTGTTTTCCAAGGAAGAAGGAGCTGGAATCTACAACATTCCTGCAGGCCTCTGGGCTCCAAACACGGTCTGACGAGACAGGGCAGCAGACGCTCTTGTGTGTTGGGTGCCTGCTTCAAAGCAGTGCTCTTGGGCCTTTGCTTGCTTCTCTCTTTGGCTAACGCACCCCGTTTCAGAGGGGCCAGAGCGGAACCTGCAGGCCCTCCCCCATGGCACCCAGCTACCTCCCTCCTGAAGTCATTCTTCAGGCACGGGGCCCCCAGACAGCACTCAAAAAATAACTGCCGTGGGGGCGCCTGGGTGGCTCAGTCGGTGAAGCATCTGCCTTCGGCTCAGGTCATGATCCTGGGGTCCTGGGATCGAGCCCCGCATCAGGCTCCCTGCTCAGTGGGGAGTCTGCTTGTCCCTCTGCCTCCCCCTGCTTGTGCACTCTCTCTCTTGCTAGCTCTCTCTGTGTCAAATAAATAAATAAAATCTTTTTAAAAAATAAATAACTGCCCTGGAAAAACATATCACTGCAAGTAGTTGTATTCAACTGATCATTTGCAAATGTGCCCAATTCTGGGTAAATGAACGGGTCCGCCCACACGATGGAATACTACACAGCTACCAAAAAACTGAGCCATTCCCTTATGGAAAGATCTTCAAGAAATATCCTTAAGCAAAAAAATTAAAAAGGCAAACAGACCAAAATAAACAGGGTGTGTGCACGTGTGGCTGGCCTCTGCTTGGGGGTGTGGGACACATCTGACATTTGGTGTGCCCCATGGGGGACCTGGTGTCTTCTTTTCTCAACCAGCACCCCCCAGCCCTCCTGCCTCCCAGTCATCCTTCCAGTTACAAAGAACAAAGACCTTGGCCCAGCCTGGGCTCCTGCTCTCTGACCTGTCACATCCAAGCCCTCACCAAAGCCCCTCGGTTCGGTCTTCAAACTCTATCCCCACACTGACTGACCTTCTGGCACAGCTGCATTTCAGTCACTGGGCTGCTCTAACAAAGTGCCCCAAACGTGGCTGAAAACCACAGACACCTGTCCTTTCAGGGCTCGTGAGACTAGAAGTGTGAATCCTTCTTTGCTTCACTCAGCTTCTGGCGGCTTCAGAGCCCCATGGCCTGTGTCAGCGTCGCTTCAAAATCTCCCCTCCATGTTCACCTCACCTTCTGTGTGCATCTTCCTGGGTCCTCTCCTTTACATGAGGACGTCAGCCATTGGACTTAGGGCCCCCCCAAAGATGAAAGTACCTCTACAAGGATTTATGCCCAAAGAAAGTCGTATCTTGAGGTTCCAGGTGGACACAAATTTCAGGGGACACTATTCAACCCATTACACTAAGTCACCACCTCGTGTTTGATGATGGCTTAGCCTCCAAATCATTTATAAGTTTGGAGCAAAAGGCACAGCCTTATAGAAGCTGCAAGATCCTCTGGCCTCAGTCTGCCCCACTGATCCTTCAATATGCCGGGCGCGATCCCCCATCCCTCTCTGGCCCTGGTACTCGCTGGGTCCTCGTCCTAGACCATGATGTCCCCACACAGCCTCTCCCTCACCTTCTCCATGCAACACTTCACCAGCCACAGAAATGCTCCTGTCCTGTTCCTTTGTAAATTTTCTCCAAAACACTTTTCACCATCGAACACTCCATGTGTTTTATGTAACTACTGTGCTCGGGGCCGGAATGCACCACATAAGGGCAGATTTCTTTCTGATGGGTCCCTAGCACCTAGAACAGTGCCTGGAACACAACGGACACTCCATCGAGTTCAAAGACAGGTGGAATGAATAAGTGAGTGAATCTGTGCTAAAAACAAAACAGAGGGGATCCAGAACCTGCAGCCCCATCATCATGGATTACTGGGGAGGAGGCGAGGGGAGCCCAACAATATTTGGTATGTTTCTTTAACATGTATTGCAATAATGGGATGCTTTTCTAATTATCAGACCAGAAAACATTAAGAATAAAATATTCCAATTTGACAAACAACCAGAGACTGGCCCTTAGATTGTGCCGGTGGTAGTGTTCCTTGGGTCATTTTTTCAGGGGGCCACTATGGCCGGTAGAACCCACAAAGCCCCCGAGATATGCACACCCTCTCGGGCCAAGAACTGTACTTCCAAGATCCTTAACTTTCTCTTCACTCGTCTCTTGATCACACGCTAACTCCTCCTCACTGGGTCTGGCTTTTGTCAGCTGTGAACAGAAGGCCTGAAAGACAAGCGCCTTGGAAGTCCCGATTCCCTCTCCAGGAGTCAGAGGGAGGTGGCTGGTACCCCATCTCAGCCAGGGGACTTTGGCCCACCACCCTCGGCCTGAATTACTGTGCACACAGTGACAGTATCTCCCTGGATGGTTATTTGGAAAATTGAAATAAAATAATACACATGAACTAATATAATGTTACGTGTTATCTATACTCAATTTTTTGTGTAAGTGGAAGGAAACAAGAAATAATGAATGTAAAGCATCTGGCCTAGACCTTGGTGCGTAAGCAGTGCTCGATAAACATTATTGTGATTTTAACTCTTTTAAGTAACTATTGAAAGGGCATAAACGTAATTTACCATTCAAACAATTTCTTTTTTCTTCCCCAATCAGTGGTTTAGCCAATGGCCTCTATGGCTCCTTCCAGTGTTGACAGTCAATAAAGTTCTAAGGAGCCCTGCCCTTGGGCTCACCCTACCCCACCTCTGCTGGTCACAGAAACCTGAGTAATTTTTAATTCCAAGCTAGACCACACCAGCCCCACCCAGTGGGTGGGCTGATTCCTCAGATTCCTTGTCCCAACATGTCAGGAGAGCTGGAGGTATCAGGTTTCAGAACCAATATGGAGCCCATCCTGGTGGTACCATGGCGGCCAGGACACCCACTTTGAAGCACCAATGCTGGCTACTTCCACGGAAGGGCCAGCCACAGGCGCCCTGCTTCAGTGAGTTGGGTCCCCGCTAAAAGAAGCTATTTTCCTTCCCTGTGACTGAACTTATGGGTCTTACCGGCACAAAGCTGGTATACTGGGTCTTCCCCATCTTTAGTAAATTCCACCGAGACCCAACCCTGGAAGTTCCACACGATCCCAGCCAACTCTTCCGCCCATGCCCAAGCTCCGCCAGCTCATCACCAAGTTCCGCCAGCTCATCACCAAGTTCTATCAACTCTACTTTCAAAACGTCCCAGCTCTCTTTGTCATAGCTCCCCCCAGCTGGCCAGCCACCACTAACTCTTGCCTCTGTGCCTGTGTGGTCTCCTCGTTGTGCTCCTGGCTTCCACTCCTACCCACTGTGCTTCATTATGCAAATACAGTGATCGTCTGTTTGTTTTTAGCGTAAATCCAGTCACATCCCTTCCTGCTTGTAACCTTCCAGTGGCTTCCCAAGTGAAAGCCCGGTTCCTTCCCAAGCCTGTAAGACCCACAGATCTGGCTCTGGCTCTCTCTCTCTCTCTCTGGCCTCATCTCCTCTAGCCACACTGGTCCTTTTGCCAGGACAGCTCTGTTTCTGGCTCTGCACAACTGGCTTTTCTCACCCATCAGCTAAAACATCACCTCTTCAGTTCAGGACTCCTGAACATCCTGAGTAAAGCTCTGCCCCACGGCCTCCCAACAGGCCCATTCATGGAGACTGCCATGGTGTGGATGGGAATGCCTTGAGGTGGGCAACATGGCGGCATCTACATAAACTAAATAAAAAGGCGATCCCACGACCGGGAAACCACCCATCAACAGTCATATGAAATGACTTGTGAGCAAGAGCACTCACTGTACCCTTGTTTATACCAGCAGGAGACTGGAAACATCCTAAACCCCACCAGGAAAGGATGGAAAATCTGTACGTCACACACAAAAGGACACCTCGCAAAAAAAGGCAGCTCTATACGAACTGGTAAGGAGCCATCGATGTGATATAGCAAGTGCAAAGAGTGAGGTGCCAGACTGCGTGTACAAAATTTGGGTTAAAAAAGAAATACATGTAATCGTGTGTCCGTGCCTAAAATATCTCTTTATGCACACCTAATTGGTAATGAGATCTGTCTGTAGCCGGGGAACTGGGTGGCTGGGAGACAGGAGTGGAAGGACTCTCTCATCTCTATGTATCACTCGTGCCATAGATCGCCTCCCCTGGACCCTAGTTTACTCATCATCACCATCATCATCATCATCATCATCATCATCATCATCATCGGCGCCCACCACCCTGACATGATCTTGATTGTTTGCAGCTCTTCTCCTTCCAGTGCCTTCTGAGAGCAGGGAGGGAGCTTGTCTCTGAAGGATGTAACTTTAAGCTAAGCAGTCACAATTTTATAGGTGCCAGAAACACGGCCCCAGGCCAAAAATGAAATGTTTCCCCAGCTGCTGCAGAATGCAGGGAATTTCACCCTTTTAAGTTTTGCTTTTGCAAAAACTACTGGGGCAGCAACAGTTCTCCTGGCTCCCCATTCTTTCCTTACGCGCACCAAGAGCACGCCAAGTTGGCGGTTATATGTGCATGTGATTGATGGACTGATATCTAGTTCCCCCAAGAGACTGTGGGCTCCACAAGGCAGGGTCCAGGGCAGCTTTAGTTCACTAAGGGACTAGGATGGTAGATGGAGAGAAGGGTGGATGGATGGATGGGTAGATAGGTGGGGGAGGGGGGTGCGTGGATGGATGGATAGGCGGATGGATGGATGGATAGGTGGATAGGTGGGTGGACAGATGGATGGATAAATAGACAGATGGGTGGATAGGTGGATGGATGGATGGATGGATGGATGGATGGAAAGATGGATGGATAGGTGAGTGGATGGCTGGATGGCTGGATGGCTGATGGATGGATGGACAGATGGACAAATGGATAGATGGATGGATAGGTGAATGGATGGATAAATGGATAGGTGGGTGGATAGGTGAATGGATGGATAAATGGATAGGTGGATGGATGGATGGACAGATGGATAAATGGATAGGTGGGTGGATAGGTGAATGGATGAATGGGAGAATGCCTTGCTTTGATAGAGATTCACTTCAGCAAATCCTGACCTTTTCGTATAAATGAATTTGTTTATCCAACCTAAGGATATTTATTGAACATCTACTAAAAGCCAGATTCCTAGCTGTGTACTGGAGCTCAGCTATGAACAGACCACAGCGATTCCTTCCATGGCAAGATCTGGGAGGTGATGCAACGCTACACAGCTAGTTACCACCCCATGTGACAAGAAGCATGATGGGAGCTAAGGGGACACCTAAGTCAGTCTAACTTTGCGAAGGCTCCTGGAGGAGGTGCTGCCCCAGGTGAGACCAGAGCTGAGAAAGAGGTGAGCAAGTGAGGCTGCTGGAGGTAGAGGGAGGGCTGAAACTGTGGGAAGGGCAGGAGTGATGGTAGGAGGAGCCCTGAAGACCAAGGCGGCACCATGCTGGAGACTGAGGGAGCCCCTGAGCTTGCTGGCAGGAGTCCCATGCTCCCAACTGCTCTGCAAAGGTGGAAGGGGCTTCCTGCCTTTCCTCTCTCCCCTATACCCCTCTCGGCACCTCCTTTCCTGCTCACCTCCCATCTCCTCTCTGTTTTTTTGCTCTCTTTGACCAGAGGGTGTTCCATTCCACCTAGTTCAAAAACGGACACTGACTTTTACCGAACACTTCCGTGTGCCAGGCCCTGAGCCGAGGACTTTGCACAAGGTAGAGCATTTATCACTCAGTATTTCGATCCTGTTTCTAGCCCCTCCCTTAAAGACAAGGCACAGGGAGTCCCTCCCAGGGATGTCCCTCAGCCTGCCCGCCTCCAGGACAGGCCGCTGCTTTCCAAGGACGATACCCTGGAGCCAGAGCTCGAGTCTGGGCTAGCCCATTCACCAAGTGAGAGAGACCTTGAGCAGGCAGCTCATAGCTCTCTGCCTCCATTTCTCCATCTGTACAATGGGTGCTATACCTACCTCCTACGGTTGCTGGGAAGAGTAAATTAATACGAGAAGCATCTACAACAGTGGCTGGCACGTAATGATCAATAACGTGGGTTCTGAGCGTTTCAGGCGCACCGGCGCCAGGTCATCAGCTCAGCCCCTGGAGGCAGCCCGCCCAGCTGTGGGGCGGACTCTGACTGACGCTTCCTCGCTGGGTGAGTCTCAGCCGCTGCTTCCCTCGGTCTGAGCCTCTGTAAAATGGGCTGAAACAGGGTCACCGGGGAATTACATAACATAATATCGGTGCGTTTTCTCTTTGTCTGTGGGTTCTTTGTTTCACAGAAGCATTTTTTAGCTTTCTAGTGTTTTTGCTAAACCTAGTGTTTTCTCTAGGTTTGAGAGCCGGTTTCGCTTGTTTTCGCATGGAAAATAAAACGCTCCAACTGGACAAAATGACTCAGAGTGCGAGACCTGGGTCCCTGCCGCCCCGGCCCGTCGGAAGCCCTCACTGACTCTGCCTCGTCCCCCCAAAGACATGCCAAGAGTGTGCGAGCAGCAGCAGGAACCCGTGTACTTGTGTCCACAACACGAAAGAAATCGTTCGTGGCTTCTCAGCTTGAACTACTTAGCAACAATGGACAGAGAAAACAAGAGGAAACAGTTGAGAAAATTCCTTCTGAAGATTGGCTTAAAGGGTTGGTGCCGTCCACCACGGAGTTTTCTCTGTCTTGGGGGAAAAGAATACTAACGGATGTCAGAAGTGAAACAATGTCTCTGCTCTCAGAACATCAGGATTTCCTGCCAAAGAGAATAAGAAATGGGGGGGGGGCATCTAGAGGGGTAGGGGAGGGCAGGGGGAGGGGCGGCCTCCTCTCTTCCCTCACCTGTCCTGGCAAAGTGGCTTCGGGGGCGAAACCAGAGCCTCAGATCCAAGGTTAGGAAAGGGCTGCACAGGGATGCACATCTCTCTCCCGCTCGGGATCTGCGCGGGCTTCCCCCGTTCGCCGATTTAAACATTCACTTCTGTATTCACTTAACACGCATTCATTTCTGTAAACATTATGTCAGGGGTTTTTTTACTTATGAAAGTAATGCCTATTTTGTATTTTGTTTTAAGATTTCTTTTTTAGATTTTATTTATTTGAGAGTGAGAGCACAAGCGGAGGAGGAGGGGGAGAGAGAGAGAGAAGCAGGCTCCCCACTGAGCAGGGAGCCCAACGTAGGGCTGAACCGCAGAACCCGGGGATCAGGACCTGAGCCACAGGCAGACACTTCACCAACAGAGCCACCCAGGCGCCCCTATTGGTTTTGTTTGAGACTTGAGACTATATAGAATCATGTCAGGCAAAAAGTCAAACCATTGCACAGCAGTAAATTGTTAATGGTTTAAATAATGCGTCTCGATTGCTTCCTATGTTTAGAACAGTATTATTCAAGCTTTGGACTCCTGACATTGTGGACCAGATCATTCCGTGTTGCAGGAAGCTGCCTTGCGCCTTGTTTAACATCGACCCACTCACTATGTGTCAGCTGCAATTTTCCCTCCCCAGTGGTGACACCCAAAAATGTCTCCAGACATTGCAAATGTCATCTGGGGGAAAGTCGCACCTCCTTCCCAGACTCTCAGGCCCAAACATGAGGCCCCTCCTGGTTCATGAAAAGGAACCACTGAGGCAAGTTTGGATGACACAGAGCCCCCACTCTGGGCCATCATCCCCCACACCGACCTCCCAAGGGGAGAAGAGGAAAGGGAGGGTCTTGGGGACCAGAATGACGACCCAGTAGCTTGGTGCACCTATCCTCTGCATCTTCAGTCCCCACCCTGTCCTCCTGGCCAAGGAGACTGGCTGGCCCTTCAATGGACATAAATCCATGGACTCTTCCTCTGTCGTCCCCAGGATCCAGGAGGACTGCCAAAGTCCAGAAGCTTCTCTATATGGTTTATGGCTGCTTGGAAAGTGCTGAAGGTGTGCTTGTGGAACCTGGCATCGACTCCTGTCAGCTGCACCAGTCAAGCACATGCGGGCACCCCAGCTCCCTGCCTCCCCTCCACCACCCAGCCTCAGTTTCCTCCCACATCCCAGCCTCCTGACTGGCCTCCCTGCCTCCACGCAGCCCCACCGATCTCATCCTCCCCCAACTGCACCAGTATCTACTGAAACCCAGACCTGGGTCAAAGTCACCTGTCATCAACCCCAGCGTGGCTGGGAGGGAGAGCAGGAAGAGACCCGTTCCCAGTATCCAAGAATGATGCCAAAACCCTCAACCTAGCAAGATGAATTTCAGACCCTGAAAACAGCAAGGCGGGAGGAGGAGGGGCTGCCTACTTGATCCAGATACACATCTTCCTGAAGAGAAACCTTCCCCCAATGCGTGCGGCTTAGCTCAGGACAGCAGAGGATGAAATCCCTTCTGGTGAGTCGGCGCCGGATGCCCACGCAGCCCAGAGCAGTGAAGAGGCTCCGGACGAGGGCTGTTTGCCGGTACCACCCCAGAGACCCCTCTCCAGCCCAGCTCGGGCCCCGGGATCCAACATAGGTGCCTTGTGAGCAAACATCCTGTCCTGGGCAATGAGCTAGTCAGTCTGTGGTTGAGATGGACACAGTCGCTGGAGGGCAAGTTCGACGAGGTCCCTGCTCTCACGGACAAAGTCTACTGGAAAAGCCAGACAATGGAACCACGCAGCGTCCCCAGTGCTTTGTGATCGCCGGGTGCGGTAGGAGCCCGCACAGGAGCCCATGCCCTGGAGAAGCTCCTGGGAACACAGAACAAGTCACATCCCCTCCTCTCCAGAAAGGATGGGACTCCATAAAATTAGAGCTAGAAGGTTCTAGATGGCAGTGGTTGCTGAACTCGGCTCACCACCAAGGTCACCAAGAGAAGCTGGTTTTAAATACAATACAGGTTCTTGGGGGGTGCCTGAGGGTCACAGACAGTTCAGCAGCCCACCCTTGGTTTCAGCGCAGGTCATGATCCCAGGGTCCTGGGATCGAGCCCATCAGGCTCTCTGCTCAGCAGCGAGTCTGCTTCTCCCTCTCCCTCTGTGATCTCTCTTGCTTTCACTCTCCAAAATATATAAATAAAATCTTAAAAAAATGCAGGTTCTTGGATGCTAGACCCAGTTTCTGCCTCAGCAGGTCAGAGGCAGCAGAAGGGCGTGAGGAATCCTCACAGAACCTCGGTGACCTGCTGGGTTTAACAGCCATTACTCCCGAATGGCCATGCTGGGAATACCCAGAGGTATGCAGTTAAATGGAACAAGCAGAAAGGGAAGTGGGCCTCCGGGAGGGAGTTTAGGATTTGCTTTGGACAGATGCTGGGGCGACTTCTCCCCGAGAAGCTGGAAGAGCGGCCGACGGCAGGTACCGCCCGCAAGCAGCCCCATCCCTCAGCACCCCCCCCCACTCCCCCCACCCCCCGGAGGCCGGCAACAGGCAGGGCAGTGCGGGGCTGTGGAAAGCCTCCACGCTGTTAGACGGGCCAGGCCCGGTGGGGAGACCACAGAGGTGGCTGGCTGGGACTTCGGGCAGCAGCGACACCCAAAGTGTAGAAAGGAACCCAGAGAAAGATCAATGCGGGGAGAACAACAAGAGAGAAAGTCCTTCCCCACTATGTCCGTTTCCTCGGGCCACCCGCTGGGCAAGGTATCATCTCACGGTTCTGGAAGCAAGAAGTTCAAAGGTGTCAGCAGGGCCACGCTCCCTCTGCAATCTGTAGGGAGAGTACGTCTTTGGCCTCTTCTGGCTGCTGGTGGCGGCTGGCCATCCGTGTGTTCCTTGGCTCGTGGCCGCATCTGCGAGGTCTCCGCCCCCGTCGGCCCACATTGCTCCCCTTCATGGGTCTGTGTCTGCCTCTTCTTAGGAGGAAACAAGCCACCCTGGCTTCAGGCCCACTGCACTCCACCAGGACCTCATCTTAATTCAATCACCAACCATAACCCTATGTCCAAATAAGGTCACTTTCTGAAGTGCGAGGGTGAGGACGTGCGCATACCTATTGGGGTTTCAACCCAGAACGCCCATGAAGTCCCCAAACCCTTCTAGTCTCAGCAAGTGCCAGGAGGCCAGATGACTGACACCCACCTGGGAGGGGCACTCAAGACCAGGATCCTTCCTTGGAAAAGGTTAAGAAACAACAAGGAACACGCCATGCATCATGAGAGGGGAAAAACACCCAGAGATTTGATCTTGGAAACACTCTTCACCAAGCTGTTCCTTAAACAGGTCCCTGGAATTATGCCTTTCGACTCTAATTTCCATGCTTTTCTTCCACCCATCTTCCCCATCAAGATGTTATCCCAAAGAGGCAGGGAAATTACGGTGTTTATGACGGTGCCAAAAATAACTGAGCATTCCATGAAACTATCAACTCCGACGCAGCGAGTGATTTTTAAAAATCAGGAGGTCAAGTCTGTTTCTCAGAAGACGATGCTCCATGTTCCTAGCGGACAAAGGCTTTCAAGGTGTGGCAGGCCTTGCATCAGTGGGCCCGGGGCATGGTGCCAGCCTGGCTTGGCCAAACCAGGAGGGCAGATCTCGATGGCTCGAAGTGTCACCAAGCCTCCCTACGTGGCAGCGTGTGGATTTCAGAGAAGCAGATGAAGACTGTCAACTGGAAGAGAAATCCAGGGTCACCAGGATCTTAGTAAGGGAAGTCAGTAGTTATCACATCAAGGAGCAGCAGTTACCCTGGGAAGAACACACCTGTGCATTGCAGCATCGAAATTTCAAAAGCGAACCTTATCTCCCAAGGAAGGAGAAAACCCTCACCGCCCACTGAGCTCAGGTGGCTAGAGGAGACGTTTGCTAAGAATTACTGCCATGCCAGGGATAACAGAGCTCCCTCACTTGGAAAAACACACTTAAAGGAACCCTAGAGACTGTTCTTTCATGACCAAAGTAGCTCTACATCCCAGGTTCTCCACCTGCTTGTAAAGGAAGACAAATTCAGCTGCCACCCTGCCACTCCACGCTGCCCCCCAGCAAGAAGAAAAGACTGGAGAAATGTTCACAAGTCCTCAGAAGTTACATGAACCTCGACAGGAATTCACAACAGCTGGTAACTGACATTTCCCCCCAGGAAACCAGGCAACGGGCCCCAGAATCCCCACCGCTGCCAAGCCTTGAGGAGTTTTCTGTCTCTTACCCATCCATGACCCTATCTTGTTTTGTTTCTTAACATTAAAATACAGGAACTTAAGGTCTCAGAATTTACCCCGCCGCTAGACCCCCCAAGAAGAAAATACTGATGGCCATCATTATGGAATCGTTTCAAATGAGAAACAGACAATCCGTCCCTTTGCTAACCCACAACTGAAACCGTGGGCACATGGAAGAGAAGACAACCATGAAGTGCTATTGAAAACACCCGCTCCTGACTTTCCACAGAACTTCTGAATGTGCTGTCTGCAAGCCAGGAGGGCATCAAGGTGCCAGGCACCTGGATGGGCAGGTCTCCAGTCAACAGAGGCACAGTCCTGCCGAGGAGTGTCTCATAGGAGGAATCTCATACATGGAGCCCTAGACACGAGCGTGCCTTTAGACGATGATGGCTTTCCCTGCAGGGGCACCAGGAAGAAAAAAAGCAGCATCTTCATGTCTCCTCCCAGAGGGCAGACTTCACGGCATCATGGGCCTTCGTAAAAGTGAGCTCAATTTGTCAGCCAGTGGGCCAGCAACTATAGGGTGAAGGGAAAACAGTAAGTGCGATCCTCACCATCGTGGGGCTGGAAATTAAACCACCCCAGCCCATGAGAAGCAACAGCAGGGCACCCCTCTCCCACAAACAGGGGCTTCAGGGGCTTGAGGGAAAAGCCGAGGAAGCCACGGTTTCTATAGGGACCTGTTGAGGGGACTTGGCTGTTCTGTGTATCAGCTCAGAGGCGTTGGGGGAAAAAACCTATTATCGTGCCCTGGACCCAGGGGACCCATCGGCCATCCGTGGGCTTCAGTGGGAACGAGGATAAAGGACGATTGAGCAGTGAGCCAGGCACAAGCCCTGCTTATGACTCACTTCAATCCGTGGTTGACTTTGGGGTATTTCCAGAACATTGTCTGCATTGCAACTGGGCACAGCTCCTAAAAGGCAGACTCTAGTCCAAAAGCAGGTTAAGATGCTGATAAGAAAAGTCCTTTTTCCTTCAGCCCTTTACCCCCATAACTTCCTTTTAGCACCCAATGTCGCACGTCTTGATTGAGAAATAACTGCCAACCTAAGACCTCTTTTCACTCCTCTAAAGCAAAGCAATTGTGAACTTGACATATCAACCAGATAAATCCAACTTAATAGGAACGTTCAGTGGCCAAGGACAAGCTGCCAAGAGCAAAGTATTAGGTTGGCAGAGTTTAAATTACTTCACAACCAATGCCAACACAAAGTCAGGAATCGCTGAGCTTTCGGTAGAGTTATAAATCAAGGATTATGAGGCTGGAGTTGAAGAAACGGCCTTATCCAATGTGGAAAATCCTTTTGCTCCCACTTCCCTTTGAAGCCCAGCCTCTCGTGCCAAACTATAAACATATCACTTCCTGGAGGGGATGCCAGGACACTTGAACTTGGAATCAAGGGCCCGGGGAGTACATTCGAGGTCCTCACAAACGCCCAGCAAGCACACAATCTCCGCCACACTCTTCTGCTCCCCAAGCCGCCTGCGGAGACCCAACGTCCGACTTACCAGGCAAGCAGAACGGTTAGCGTGCTTCAGATAGACACGCGTTGCCTTGTGTCCGAAGATGGGAGAGTTTCAGGGAATTGACAACACCAATGAAAGCCTACACTTCCCATTGCTTGGGCTTGATTGAATGCAAAAATCCTCCCGAGCAATGTCTGCCCAAGGATTACCTCCGGTCGTTTCGTTTCCATTCTCAAAGAAATTTGGAAGCGGCAACTTGACACAATGTTTCCCAAGAGGGTGAGCTTTACGCAAGGGATGCTATTCCGACCCTGGATTCTCTCCCCCCCCCTTCTTTAGAAAGGTCCCGCACACGTCCTGACAGCCCTAGTGGCGGCAGAGGGGTACTGCACACGGCGGAGGGCCGAGTGCAAGGCCCTAGCGCAGCCGAGCCTTCTCGCAAGGGACAGAAAATGAAACTTCAGACTTCCCTTGGCACACAACGCTCCTGCTTGGTCCCATTAACGAAGCCGCAGCCAAACCATGAATTAAGCTCGGCCCCTATTCTACTCATCCTAGAGACTTGAAAAAACCAAGTTGTCACCCGACTTTCACGGCTTCTACGGAGAATACTTTTTATTATACAGGTATCGTATACACAACAATTACTCGGGGAACGTTTACAGCCATTTCCAAACCTCCGTTCCACCCCCACGCACGGTACCACACGCCCATCTTCGGGTTCAGCACGATGGGAATGAGACACAAAGTTACTGCTTTGTGAACAGAGTTTCAATTAAATAGAATCTTCCACATCAAGAACAGAGCCCAGGATCCTCTTAATTCTTAAACCCCTGTGTACATATGAATAAAACCTAAAAGAAGTGTTTTAGATTACCCCATCACCTTTAGAAGTTAATATTAAAATCAAATCCCATTTGTCCAAAAGTCATAAGAAGTACACCCGTTATTTACAGACCCCATTAAATTATGTATAAATAAAATTTTTACACTCAACGCACTACTTCTCAACACAGAGCCTCCTACGGGACGTGGGGGGGGGGGCGGCAGCAAAAAACAAAAACAAAAACCAAAAAACGCTTCATGCCTACCCTTTTCAAGTTTACTCAAAACACCAAGATGTGAAATAAATATGCAAATAAAGCTTCAGTACCTTAAAGGAACACGACATTTCAGAGTCTCTCATTTGAAGAGTTAACTCTCAGAATTAAAAAAAAAAAAAAAAAAGACGAAAAGAAAACACAAAATCATCAGCAGGCTTCATTTCTACAAGTTTCGGAAAACCCAAAGGCCCCCTTTCAACGAGAGGTCTGAACGTGTCAAATACCACCTAGAACGCTAGCTGCTAAAGCAGAGAGAATCCTTGCTTCCTACCGTCTGTAGAATGGGATAGCTGAAGAAGCCAGGTAAATACTTCTAGATAAATCGCATCAATCTGACATTTCAACAGCTACGTGTGTGGGTTTTCTCGTGAGCCCAGGGAATGTATTGAAAAGGTTCTAAAACTTGTAGCACCACTTTCAGAGAAAAAAATGGGGTTCAAAAGAATAAAATGAGCTTAATGAACAAAGAACCAGTACTTGTCACCTTCCGATAACTTGTCCAGAGTTAAGGAGACACACTTCAGCGCTAGAGAAGGAAAACTAAGGAATCCGGGAGGGCACGTCCAAGATCCAGAAACGAGTGGAGGCCTTTTTAATGGGAAGGTGGGTCGCAAACTGTCCCCTCCCAGCAAGAGGGGTTCCCAGTCTGTCTGGGTCGAGAACGATCGTGGAGTCCTTTTCCTTCGAGACTCTTCAGCCCTTGGCTCACGCCCATCCTTCATTTTCTGTGCTTCTCCATTTTCTCCAGGGTTTTGCTAGAATCGGCTGGACTCTGGTCTCCGGGGTTCATGTAGGATTTGTCTAGGACTATCAGGGCCTCTTTTATGTAGTTCTGCACAGCAGACACAGCGGCACAGAGGGCCTGGCTGCCGAAGCCGTGGGTAATCAGGCTGAAATGAGACAAGCAGCTCTGTATGTTCGTCTCCAAGACCGGGGTGGGCCGGTTGTTTCCGTTGGGTGTTCGGTCTTGATTGAGAAGGTCCGTGAATTCTTTACACACCTGCCTGTGAGGACAGTCAACAGACACCTGTGAGCTCCATCTAGCCCTTGACAGGGAAAGGGGACAAAGCCAAATGACCCTGTGGAGGACACCCAGGAGGCAATCGGAGCTTTCAAAATCACAGACTTGGCTACCAACAGTCAAAGCCTGCACACTTCGCACCTACTCTCGCCAGGCCCTGAGCTAAACTCTGCAAGCACTCTCTTCTTTAATCCTCACAGCAGTTAGGAAAGATAACGGGATTAACCCCAGTCAAAAGGCCAAGGTCACCAGGACTAACCCCAGTCCAAGGGCCAAGGTCACCAGGGCGAGGACAAGAGGTGGGGTGGCGAGTCTAGCCCAGGAGGTTACAATGGACAGCCATTTATCTGGTGCAGCTCGGTACCCGGACACCGATTTCTTCTTCGAGAACCCCGCGAATCCACATCTCCCCAGAACGCAGTTTATACAGGCTGGTTCACTGGCTTCCTTCTGCCCCATTTCCTGACTGGACGACTTTGGCCTCGTTTACCAAATTTTAAAACCAATTTACTGGTGGCTTCTACGGGAAATCCTGCAGCTGCCTTAAGTAAGGTTCGAGACACTTAAAGCTTGCGCACAAGTCTCCTGCAAATCCAACCTGATCGTTACATTTAAAAAACAACAGAAGTCTTATCAGGAGGCAGAAGGCACCCATAATCTTTGACTGGATGTGACCAAACAAATGGTTTCCAACACATTTTTGCAAGATACGGAGACACAATAATGAAAGGGTAGCTGAACTATTTTGAGCTGCGTTAACTGAGCAGTTCCAAAAACACTCATTACTGAGCAATACCTTCATTTCACTTCTTGAGTCCTCCCCAAGAGTTCACCATCTGACTTGTCCAAGAAAGGCCCCTTGCCAGTTCCTTTCGCTCCAGACCTTCCCTTACTGAGCAGTTCTCTTTCTTGTGCACCAGGGACTGTACTGGGCACCCCCCAGCCCCCAAGTTGAAGATCAGAGCACCCAGCCATCAAATTCAAGTCTAGATACTCACTGTGCTGCCAGAAGCATGTTCTTTCTAGCTGTCATCTCATTCCGCCCTCCCAGATGAGGTCTCGTTAGATACTCAGCCACTGGTTTACTAGGAAATTCGGCTTCACAGACATAGGCGAAGTCCCGGGCCAAATGAACAGCCTCACCTAAAATCAGCAGTGACAACAGACTTAGAAGGTCTGCACTCACCCCCGGCAAACCTCCCTCTCCTCTCTCTGTAACCCGGATGGCCCACCAGTCCCTTGGCCTTTTAAAGTGAAACCATCCACAAAACAATTCAGCAGGCAAGTGGAATTTCCTGGGTACTTTCGGTGGGCTCGCTCCCCTAGGAACAGTGCAGGAAAAGCACGCAGCGTGTGGGGAAAATGCCTGACATTTTTCACTGCCCTGGAATAACGCTCACCAGTCTTGCACCCCAACTTAGGATTCTTGAGACACACCCAAGCCTTCTCTCGGTAATACAAGTTATCATCATGGAGAAGTAGGGAAATTTATAGATGATCACATTGCACAAAAGCCAACTGGTCAGTTCTCTTTTTGAAACCGCAACAAAAGTCTTTGACGTGGAACCCTCTTTTTAAACTAGGGTGCCCCATTACTGAAGGAGGCAGGTCTCTGGGATGTTTAAGACAGGGCTGTGCTTCCACTGGAAACGTGAAGGGCCCATCGACCAACCTGGCCTCCCCACCTCTTTTCTCCAAATCACTGGGGGCTCCCAGGGAGAGAAAACCAACGGGATTCATCTCTGACCAAAGACGCCCGGGCCTGGCTCCACAGTGCCAAGGCTGGCCAGAGCTTTCCAGAAACCCAGAGAGTGGCACCCCACCCCCACCCCCTCTCCTCCCCTTGCCCTCCCAGACTTCCTAAACCAGAATCTGAGAACCATTGTTCTGGCCCACGCTTTCTTATTCAAGCACCTCAGCCCGGCTAGTAAGAAAACCTCGCGGAGCCACATTTATGCGCCACGCACGCAGAACCCACCATTCTCCACGCAGGACAGCTGTGCTCCAACAGGCAGCTAACAGGCAGCTCCTTTCTCCTTGCCCTGACCTCCAAAGACACTCGTAAAAAGGTAGAGCGGGGCTCTGCCAAGTCTCTTTCAGCACACAGGAGCGCCATTAGACCAGGGACAGAAAGTGTTCAAAAGACTGCCTGGCCACCAGGCGACCACCCCTCATTGGCTCCCCCTGCCCGGAGCGGAGCCCAGCGCCCTGTGATTGGGCGAGGGCGAGGGGCTGCTCCGGGCTTCAGGATCGGCCCCTCCGGGTTCCACTCCATTTTCCCGTGCACAGCCACAATGAGCTGGTTTTTGAAAAAAAATTATTTCACTTTTCCCTTAACCGCCCCCCCCTCGCCTGGCCCCCACTTATTTTTAAAGGCTGTAATTGCATTCTTGGCTCCCTTCCAGAGTGGGGGTACAGGCCCATTCAATACAGTAAAATGTTACATCCTACTATTTTAGGACTGGGGAGAGGGGCCCCACTCATTTTTTTCTTCATGCGGGAAATGAACAAAGGGCTTGTGAATTGGGTTAGTCCCACCGTCTACAAGGGCTTTTCTCTTTACTGACCACAATCCTGATATTCCACAGCTACCCAAGCTAGACACCGTGCCTCTTCCCACCAGTACACACCCAGCTTTTTAAGTGTGCCCACTGATCGATGCATCTTCCAAAAACTGGTTCACTTGGAAGAAGTGTCCGAACACCCTAACGGTGAGAGTTCTCAGGGCAGGGAGACCAATTTCTTTTTAACAGTGATTTTCTGGAGAACCCAGAACAGGATACTTAAGCACTAGGGGATGTAAATGTTAACTCATTTGATAAAATTATTGCGATTCCCTCCAACGAACTCATCACAACTCATCATGTTTGTGACAGAGCTGTTTTTACGCTTTCCTTCAGGGAAACATTAAAGCCACAGACGACAGCGCAAACTAAAAACATCATAAAACAAAACAAAACTCCACTGACCTTCTACTAAGGACGTCAGGAGCGTGACGTGAGCAGCTTTCCGTCTCCCGGCTGGCAGGTTCAACCCAATCTTGTCCAACTTCTCCCGCAAGGACCGGCCTCCATTTTTAGATTTGGCTCTGGGTACAAGAAAGTGAACTGAAGCTATTCTCAAGACACCCCACTTGAAAATTCTAAATTCCTACAGTGCTGCTATCAAAACGGAAATCTACATCATGTGGCTCATAATCAAGGGATCCAGGAGTCCCCTGTAATTCATGCCTGTAAAATTCAAACCTCTCTCTTATCATCACCAACAGGTTTTTTCCCCCCAATCACAGAACATTGCAAACTGTGCTGGAGCAGATAAATTTGCACGTATAAAAACCGCAGCAGCCCCCCAAGTCCCTGGGGCAACAAAACCCACGGAGCTCCTCCCCCCCATAGGGATGCCACCACTTCGTACATGGAATCAAATCCTAACCAAATGATAATTTGTGAACGCTGTTTTAGCACTTCCTTTCACATCTGGCACTTTCTAAAAGAGAAGGAATGTACTAAAACTCTAAGCCGATTAGAATTCAGTGTTAAGTATAAAAGTTACATAAATGTTAAAAATACCTCCCTGGTTCTTTTATGTTATTCACCTTCAACCACCCAACCACCATGGCCAGAGTGTGTCCCCATGTACCTTCTGAGAACACCTCCCAGTAATGAGGCGTTTAAGCACTCAGGCGGGGACAATCGCCTCTGGACTTCAGCAACTGTCACTTTGTATTTAGACGTGGAGCTGAGGAGGGACAATCTTCCAGGGACGGAGCAGAAGACCTCGCTGGGATTCATCACAGCCCCTACCAGCTCCTTCTGACAAGGGAGACTCAGGGGGTTCTTGGTCATTGAAATAGGACCTGTGAATGAAGATCAGAAGTGATGGTCCCCAGAGCTGGGCTTAGGAAAAAGGGCCCTTTTCAAACCACTCACTAAAGCCCGAAAAAGCTCTGTAAGCAAATAGCGCTGCATGTCAGACTATGTAAATTGCAAGCAGATTTTTTTAAGTCATATTCTTCAAAGATAATCGAATCTGAAATTCACAAGTTAACACCTTACAGAGCTAATTAGTCATGACCCCAAGCATGGAGGGTTTTCATTTGAGCCACTGTTAAAAATCTGTTTAATTAGAACATTTGTTTTCAAAAGACAGCTTCAGTCCTAAATAAATGGCGATTTTTTTTTCTTCCTCACTCAACGAACAACCAAAATCACCGGACACATTCACATCCTTTGCTGAAACCTTTCAGTGTAACTCATCACGGTAAATTTAAAAATACAAACAAACCCGTTCTGTTACAAGTTTCCTGGGAAATCCAGTTTACTTTTTGAGTTTTTCTTCAAAAACCATTTCCCAATTGATTTCGAGCAGTTTAACTTCCAGTAACAGACTGTAACTACCTTTCACCTAGGACTACTTCCACCTCCAAAACTGCTGGTCTGATAATCCCATCAGCACACAACTTAATTTCCTGAGACACTCAGGGAGTGATCCAATTTTCTAATCCCCTCCCCCACTACCCTGCATAAACCCAAGCTCTGGCAGACCATTCCACCCCGGTCCTTATAAGGCTGTACATTTGGTAGGCCAAACTGTTTCAAAACCTTTTCTTGCAGGTCAGAATTAAAGATCCTCACCAGATGCATATTTGAAATGGAAAATACAATCACATCCTCTCATTCAACAATTGTCACAGAATCGATCACCCAACTAAGGTGTGAGGTGTGTTTTTTTCCAAATTAAAATCAGTGTTAACTCACTCTGGAAGACTACCATTGTAAAAACACCATCCAATTCAAGGGATCATATTCCCCAGTAGAACGCACTAAGGAGTAACAAATCCGGATTAATCTCTTAATGGAGACAGCTCCTAAGAGTTTTACTACGATCCTTTCTCATGTAGTTCGGAAAGAGATCTCTTCTTACTCCCCAAAACCTACCTTCCTCCAGCCCCGCTCAGTCCCTTCCCCAACACAAATGTCCCCGGCCGGCCACCAAACGCCCCCACCTTGCCAGGTTACGCGTGGCTCGGGGAGAAGAGAAGTCTGCACTCACTACCTACCTTTGCGAATAACAGTCTGATCGTGCAGGAGCAGATGCTGGTCCTCAACATTCTGGGGAAGAAACGACAGAGTTTCCCTTAAGTTCGGGGGAGCCTGAGCGGGGGGTAGGAGAAGCTGGGGGGGGCGAACAGGTCCGGGCAGGAGGGGCAAGAGCCCAGGCGCCGCTCACCTGCACTTCCTCCATCTGGTGCGCCATGTCGTGGAGCCCCAGGTTCTCCGCCAGGCCCGCGGCATCCAGAGCGTGCGCGTGGGGCAACAGCAGGTCCGAGCGGCGGTAGGCATCCCTGCGGGCGTTCATGGCGCCACTCTCCAGCCCGGAGAGGTGGGGTAGCAGGCCGGCCGGGCGCCCGTGGTGCGAGGGCAGGCCAGCCCCCTCCTGACTCTGGCGGCCCGGCCAGGCCTGCTGCTGGCTGCCGGTGGGCGCTGGCTGGTGCAGGGGGTTGATGGCAGCGGCGTAAGCTTCTCCCAGATGCGAGTAGGGGTCGGCCGACTGCGAGTAGGCCAGCTGCTGGTATGGCGGTGGAAAGTAAGGTGGTGGCTGGTATTCGGCGACTCCAGTATGGGAGAGGGGCGGTGCGGGGCTGTAGAGGTGCTGCCCGGCGGAGGAGAGGTGGGGAAGGCGCGGGTTTCCATTGCTGCTCGCGTCGTGGCGATCCTAGGAGAGAGAAGCAGAGACCCCCGCTAGTACGAAACCCCGCTACTGCGAACTGGCCGCAGCAGCTGCGCTGGGATCCCTTGAGATCCCCCAGGGGACCCACCGCACCAGCCCCGACCCAAACCCCGGGGCCTGCCCTCCGGCCGGACGGCACCCGGGGGCAAAGTGCCCCGGGGGGTTCGTTTCAAACCCCGAGTCCACGGAATAAAAAGAGACTTCGAAAAACCTGGGGGAACGCGTCCTCAAAGCCCGGCGGCGAAGGCCTGGGCCCTGCGATGCCCGAGGCGCTCTGAAGCGCCAAGTCCGAACCCCAGGCCTTGGGCCAGTAGAAGCCAAGATCCAGGCCCGGCGAGGAAGTCGGCATGCGGCGAGCACGGTGCGGAGTACGCTCACTCACTAGCCCGCACATGGCGGCGCCAGACGAAACAACCTGGGCAAGCCGCAAGCGCGGATAAAGCGCACAAAGCGGGAAGTGCGCGTCTTCCCCGCCCCAGGGACCCTCCCCTTCCACGCCCTCAGGACAAAGACCTCCGGGTGAGTGACGCTCCCTAGCAGGCCTGCCACCCAGCGCCGCCCGAGGAGCTCGAGAAGGAACGCACCGCAGCGGGGGCTGCGCTCCCTACCAGCAGCGTCCCGACCAAAAGGGGTAGCAAGTGAGGCCGCCCTGCCCGGCCACGGTCAGTGTCCCCACAAATCGGGCCCAGGGGGAGAATTCAGGACCCCCGAATATTGGGCAACCCTTCCTGCGCACGCCCCTCGCCCCAAGGCTATCCGACTTAATTCTTAAAGGACTTGTCTCCCAGGGTTCGAGGGGTCACTGGGGTAGCGGGGAACCTGGAGAAACATGGCACTGTCGCCCCCTAGCGGAAGTGCCCGGGCCTGCCAACAGGGGCAGCCCCTTGAGGTCCCGCGGGCGCGCAGCCCTCCCGCGGCCCCCCAGCCCCGGCTCCGCTCTGCCAGCGCCCTGGCGCACACCTCCCGCCGCCCGCGTCTTCCTCTTCCCGCTCGCCGCCTCCCTCCCTCCCACTCTCCGAAACTCTAGCTCAACCTGTCCGACTGGCTGGAGCACTCCCGAGCGCTTACGGCCCCATCTGGCCTCAGGGCCCCCCCACCAGCACTCCCCAGCCCCCACTTCTCTTAAAAGCCAAACTTCTGTTGTTTTCTTGTTTCCCCGAGGAGTTAGCGGGGCGGGTGATAAGCCCGCCTCGGAGGAGACTCGGCAAAGGTGTCGCCGGCAGGTCGCCTCGTCTGACCCCTTTGAACGGAGATACGGTGCGTAAAAGCCACGTCTAAGGATTGTAGACGCGACGCTCTTCCGAGAAAAAGGGAAGAAGGGCTGTTTTGCTTCGCAGGACACCGACCGGTAAGCCTGGTGGGTGGGATCTGCCATTCTCTTTCCAGGCCCTGTTCCCGAGGGTGGATGTTTAGGAAAAGGCCCAACTCAGGAAGAGAGCCCCGGAGAAACGGACTAGGGGGCATCCGGAAAAGTGGACCCCGTCCCATCGAGGGGCAGAGGCTGGTGCCTGCTCGCTGCTCCCACGCCCTCGCCCAGACCTGGGTCCAGCGGCCCCCTCCTCCCGGGCTGTACTCGGGCGGGGCCAGAGTGCGCCCCTGCGCCCAGCTCACCTCGCAGTCCTCTTCATACTTGACATTATCGGTTATTTTCCACAACATGGCGTCCGGCGTCCCCCAAAACAGTCGCCAGTTAAATCCAGGCTCCCCCCACCCCCCAAGCGGTAAATCCAAAATGGGGGTCACGGTGGCTAGGCGTCTGCCGCCGCCCCCGCCACGCGAGGGCCTCGCTGTCCCGGTCACTGGACGCGCATCGGCGGCTCTGCGAGCGTAGATGCTGCCGCCGCGCGTGTACAAGCCGCTGCCGGGACCCGGGAAGCCGCGCCCGCACTGTGTGTCCCGGCAATAGCCGGGGGACCCGGGCGCCTTAATGAGAAGGAAATTATCATAACTCCTCCCCGGGGGCCGGCACCAAGGCCCGGGCGCCGGGCGGGGCAGCCCCCAGCCAGTCCCAGCCTAGCTCCGCCCTGCACCCCGGCCGGGCTCCGCGCAGAGAATCGCGCTGCGGGGGGCGAGGAGAGGAGGCGAGTGGGCGGCACCTGACAGCCGCCGACCTGCTAGGTCGGGGTCCCCCGTCTCGCCTTCCATCAGTCATCCCCAACATGCGCACACCTGAAGTTGGCAAAGCTGGGGCCCGGGATCCAAATACCTAAGAGCCCCCTCTTTTTCCCAACGCGCCTTCCCCCATCCTCCAAAAGACGTTGTCACCTGGAGTTAAGAGACCCTGCGTTCGGGTTATCTGAACAGCTGGGAACCCCCTTATCTCCTGAAGTGTCCCATCCCACCCACTCAGAGAGACTTAAGGTTTGGGCTGGGATCTTGCAGCCGGAGCCGCAATCCCTCCGACAGACGCCTCCCCTTCCCTCCCTCTCCGTGGTCATAGTGCCGGCCCATTCTCCGAGGGGCTGGAGGAGGGAAGGCCTTCTGGGGAAGTCTGCCCCGAGCGCCACGGAGCGGGCGGTCCTCCACCCGCCGCGAAGTCTGGGACAACGGCGTCTGGCCGCCATCGCCCGAAGCCGCATCTCCGCCGCTGAATGTGGCTGGGGGTCACCCGAGCGCCTTCACCCAGCCCTGCCCAGCGCCGGCTCGGCAGCTGCCTCCGACGGGCCAGGCACTCAGAAGCCTCAACGCACCCGGGAAAAGAGGTGCGGGGCCGAATACAACCCAAGCGCCACGCGCGGGGGAAGGGGGAAGGTGGGAGAAGAGGGAGGGGCCGGAGAGGAACCCCGTGGGAGGGGTGAGTACCCCCGTTCTGCAGACTCAGGCTGAAAACGAAACTTACACAGAAACGCTGCCTCTAGCCCCAATATTTATTTGCCTCCCAAACTTGAATGCAATGCACAGTAATAAAAATTTTTTAAAGAAACGAAATCCACTGGCCCAGTTACTGTAATTGACCTTTTTCATTGCAAGAGGAAAGTCGCTAATTTTCAAGGGCGAATTTTACTGGGACGTTCCATCTGGCTCCTGGATCTGAATTTAAACATTCTGTCTGTGAGAACTGGAGAAGGGGACTATTTCGATCTGATTCCGAATCCGATTATGCAGTGAATAATACCCATCGGTACAGTGCCCTGGGCCGGGAGTGGACGCTACTCCCCGTCTACAGAATGATTTGCGCACACCACCTTCCTGCTCCTTCTCGGGTTTGTTTGAACTTTGGTATTTCTTTAGAGCCAGATGGGCCTAAAATAAAATAACAAATAAAAATGGGCGACCTCCCAGTGAAACGTCCTCTCTTGCCTCGGAGTAGACAGATCCGAGGGGATATTCCTACCAAGTGTGAGAACAAAACCTGGAAGTGAAACCACTGGGGGCTTTTAGGGGCTTTGCACTAAAAAGTACAAAGGACAGTGCACACCCCGGACACCCCGCTTCCAAAACCCCGAGGCCTGGGGGGTAAAAGAATCGCAAAAGCAGTGTTCCTGGTACTCCGGAGGGTGGGGACGTGGGGCACCTGTGCCACGCAGGAATCGGACACGGGCACAGCAGAACGTGGAAGGTTGGGGGTCTTGGGCACTCCAGAGAGGGAAGCTGCGCGCCTCCTTCGGGCGCTCAAGACTCCCAGAGCGATGACGCGGAGGCTGTCCTCCACGCTGGGCCTTCTAGACCCGGGTTTGACTCAAAGACTCCGCCTGGGGTGCAACTTGAACAAGTGGTCTCGTTCTCGCGGGCAACTTTTCCCCTAGGCAGGTTTGGAACCTGGGCAGGGCAGAAACCGGCCAACCCCCCACCCCAGGCCCTGGCTGTCCTTCCTTCCCGAAGCAGCTGTGGCCGAAGCAACCCGTAGGGACAGAGATTCCTCCCAGCCCGGGGGCAGAGACAAATGGAGCCGATGGCCCCGAGGGACTGCGCGCCTCCGTTCGGGGAGCCCCAGGGGCCTAGATGTTTCCGAACCGCTTGGCAAGGGCCATTCATTCCCCAGGCAGCGCCCTGGACACCGGCGCTGCCCTCTCTCCCAGGGACACCCGTTACGCCTTCAAGCCAGAGCGCGGCTTCCGCGCCCCGGATGAAAGGCGGCGCAAACAAATCCTCAATCTTCCCGGCCCTGGAGACCTTGCCCAAACACGCGCACCCTCGGCTCTGGGCTGGAAACCAGGCACGCGCGCGCCCGGGTCTGCGTGCTTGAAGCCTCAGCCCTTCCCTGAGCTCCACTTTTCTTCCTCTCTCTGCGGAGAGCAGGGAGCGAATGGCTCCCGCACCCAGGACGGACCTCCCTGCAAAGCTCCCGCCCCTCGCCGCGTGAGGACCCGGGCCTGCGTGGCCGCGCCTCCGGGCAGCCACCGCTCCTGGAAGGGTGCCCCCTCAGGACCCTCCGAGGCTTCGCAGCCGCTTAACTGTAAACAAAACTAGGAGATCCCGGGGGTGAGCCTCGCAGAACCCCACGCAAAATCGGGGGTATGAGGGTAGAGGGTTGTCAGCTGCTCCCCTCTGTCGCCCCCTAGGGAACCTGCGCTCACACACACTTGGAAGTCCGGACCCGGGCCCCCCAGTCCGCTCCGATGGCCCATGAAACCGGAGTCGGGAGACGAGTAGGCGTCTGCGTAGAGGGGAAGGCGAGATTCCGCCGCCGCCTCCAACTTCCCACCCCCGCAAACCAAGGAAGGCGGCCGGGCAGGTAGAGCTGGATTGCGGTTGGCCTGGGACTCCTTTTCCCGCCCCACGGAGGGGGCGCCGGAGCTGCAGGTGGAGGCCCCCGAGCGCCCTAGCGGACGCCGCGCTGCGCGCAAGGTGTCTGTCCCGCCCCTTGGAGCCGCGTGAGCTCCCGCAGAGACCGCGGGTAAGTGGCCAGCCCGGTTAAGCAGAGCCGAAAAGCCGGGGCCTGCAGCAATCGAGGAGTGTGCCCCTTCACGCGCCCTACCTTCTATTCCACAACCTCCCTTCGCGGCACCGTCGCCCCACTGGACAGACACCTGGCACCAAAGAGTCCTCCCAACTGTTCAAGCCCACTAAGGGGTACGCCCTGGGGCGCCACATGCATCATTTCACAGCCACTCCAAAATAACAGCAATAATATAAAAATAGCAGGTTGTTTTGATAGTGTGCAAAGCGGCCGGCGCACACACGGAGGCTCCTTACCTAGCCCAGGGTCCAACCCAACTCCATTTACTGCTCACTTCTAAGCGCGCGGCTACAGGCCGGGCGCTTGAAGGGAGGGGCTTCGCGGCCTGCAGCTCTTGCTCGCCAAATCTGCTTTTTACAAATGGACAGAGTCGCGGGGGTGAGGGATCCTGCAGGACCCAAGTTCCCGGGAGGGCTCGGGTCCATCTCTGTCCCGGGGCTAGTCCGGGCGCTCATTTGAAGAGCGCTCGTCAACCGGAGAGGTCGTGGGTAGAGTCTCTAACTTGACAACCATAACCCCATTTCTCAGCAGGCGAAGGTGAATTTTTGGTCGTCCAACTACCTCAAAGCCACAAACATGCCCGCTATTCAAGGCCGCCTCCCTAGCCGCTCTCTTGGAGACCTGTTAGAGACAAGCCTGGCTCTCGCCAACCCCCCGCCCCCCCGCCCCGGGGGACCGCCGCCCTCCAGAGGCCACGCTTGGCTGCAGAGTGCCTGTCACTTCCCCACTGTATCCTAGGGCCCACCCGTGCGCAGCCTAACCGCTCCGAGCGCAGGCAGCAGGGCTAAGGCTCCAGCCCAGCGTCCCCGGAGGCCTTCTCGGCTTGGCGTCCTGGAACACCATACACCTCCAGGCCAACTAAGCCCGGCGGCCTTAACGCATTTCTCCGATCGCCTCCAGGCGACGAGGAGACCCTCTGTGGCCAGGCGCCCGGCGACGCGCCCCCGGCTTCCGGCGCCAGGAGTGGGCAGCGCCCGGGAGCCACCCTGCGCCCCAACGTGCGCCCTCCCCACCCAGCGGGCATCCTCCCGCACGCCTCTCCTCCCTGCCGGTCTGCCCTCCACCCAACACCTCTCTTCTCACCCGTAGGAGCTGGAAATTCATGTCGCCAGCTCTTCAACCTTTGTGAGTTGAGGATTTTAAGAATGGGAGCAACGCTGGAGGAGATCCCCAAGGGCCGAGTCGTGTGCCGCAAAGTGCTCCGAGGTTTATTTAATTAACGGAAGGGGGAAGTGCAGGGGGGTGGGGGGGCTCAATTCACAGCCAAAACCGGCTATCGCGATTGGAAGACACACCTGAAAGGTCGTCGTTACTCCTCCCCTGCCCTCCTCCCCTTGGAAACTGTAAACTCGCCAATTGAAAAGGGTCTTCCCTGGCGTTTTGAATGATCTTTAGGCCGGTATGACAAGCAGGACGCACGAGGGCTGCTTCCATCACGAAATTCTCTTAAATGTCGTCTACAGCTTGCTGGCAAAGGACATTTTAAATCTATCTGGTCTCCAAAGCTAGGTCTATTAACATTTCTGTGAACTTTCAGACGTCATTTCTAGCTCTGATCGGACTTGAGGCACTTCACAAGTTTCCAGGTCCAGTAAAAACTGAACCAAGGCGCAGTGCATTCCCTGGGGGGGGAAGGAGGTGGGTGGATATGGGGCGTCTTCCTCAAGCGCCAGAGAAATGTGCCTGCACCTTGGTTATCCACGCTATTTGCCTTAAGAACAGAGGAGAAGTGCTGTTGGTTACAAAGACAAACAAAACCCCCCAAAACAAAAAAGCAAAAACAAAACAACAGTGGAGAGCCCAGTAAAACGCGATTTTCTGAAGGAAGACTGTCAACACAGAAATAAATGCCATTTGTTGGCTGTATCTTCAGCTTGAACGTCCTGGGGCCCACTGAGGTCACCCAGACCAGCAGAAGGAGAAGTTTGAGGTGCAGAGCAGTGGTCCCCCCTTCCCTGGGTCCTTGATGGTTTTTACGCAGGCAACCCAAAATGCCTTTTTTCCCAGGGAGGTGAGTTGAAAACTTATCCAAGATTCCTTTACATATGCCTTTAGAAGAGAGAAAGAAAGGGAAAAAAAAAAAAAAGGCAGAAAAACTGCAGGTTTCAACCCCACCTACTGGTAAACTCTTCCAGTTTCTCTGTTTCCCAGTTATCTTCAAAGGCACGGCTTTTTAAGTGCACCAAGAGATTTTCATGCTAGAACCATCCATGGAGGGACATGCACATTTTTACATTTCTCAAAACAGAAACGGATAGAGGCACAGCCACAGTTTAGTGTAAAGGGGTTTAAACACAGATTCTTAGCCACCACCGATTTGGACAAAAATAATCCGAATACAAAGCTACAGGAAAACTGAACTTGGTTGAAAATATAACTAGGATTTTGATCATTAATATTCTTCTATTCCAAGATCAACACGTGCTGTGCTTTTTGGTCCTGCTATAGGAAGAGTTACAAGGCCACAGGCCACACACTTTTGGGGTGGCCACACCCAGGCAATAGAATGGGGCTGGGGGGAGGGGTGCGGAGAGAAAACTGACTTTACTTCCTTATGGTTGGGGTTTTGTTTTCCCTTGGGAAGGGGGTTGTAATTACTGTGTCTTGCTTTTTTTTTTAGTTTTTATTTAAGTAATCTCTCTACCCAATGAGGGGCTCGAACTCATGAACCCAAGATCAAGAGTTGCTCGCGCCTCCACGGAGCCAGCCAGGCGCCCCTTCATTGTTTGTTTGTTTTTTTAAATGAACACGCTAATCACCGTTAACATCCTGAGTTTATTTCAGAATTTCACCCAGAAAGGAAGATTCGTATGTTGTTGTTGTAGTATGTTTCCGGTCCTCTGTGTCTCAGTTTCATAATTAAAAAAAAAAAAAAAAGACAATAGCCACTGTTTCTGTCCAAATGTGTTGTTTGACTCCAGAAACTGGAGCACCTCGTACTGTCACAATTCGTAGTTACGAAAACCTGGCACCGGGGCAAGGTTTCAACCTCCCCACGGTCTTTCCTCTGGTGGGGTCTTCAGGGAAGCTGGAGTGCGACCCCCTCTGGAGAGCTCTCGACTCCCCAGCAGCCCCATGGGTCCTTTCGCCTTTGCCCACTCTTTTCAATCCCACAAGCCGGGCTACAGTATCTTCAGTTCACCCCCGGCATCTTCCTCACGTGGCACACAAACGTTGGCTTCCCTGGACCTGCTCCCAGGCTCCCGAGTTCTGCGTGTAAGAACTCATTTCAGTGGGGCCTTGGGCCCAAAAACAACAACAACATTTAAAAAGCCAAAACGGCACCATGGGAACCCAGGGATTCAGAGGGGAAACGCTAGCCAGCAAAAATCAACACCAAATTAAAAGCAGAACCTAAAAGAAAGAAAAGATACGATTCCTTAGATCTGCTCTATACTATAGAATAAACACGTTTCCAAGCCTTTTGAATACCAGGCACAGCAACCAAAAAAAAATTGCAAAGACTAATACATCTGTACACACATTTTCCTCACCTGAACAAAATCTTTAGCCTCCAAAACTAATAATTAGCAATGTCTTGTACCAACATTTCCTTTTCATAAGAAGCTTAGATATGCTCAAAGAAGATTCAGAACACGACCCTGCCCTAGTTTTATCCTATTAGGCAATAATGAGTGTTTATTTTGCTAGAAGATGTTTCTGCTGCTTCATAAGCAAACCAGTTACGACCAAGTCTAATTGTGTTTGTCAGTCGGAACGTTGTTATGCATCAGGATCTGGGACAGAGCACAGAGCTGTGATTCCCAAAGTGACGTCCAGGTCCAGGAACGTCTACAGTACCTGTGCTGACACTCCCAATTCTCAGGGGCCACCCCAGCCAGGCTCACTGAACCTGGAGCTCGGGGCAGAGCCAGCAACCTCGGCTGTGGCAGAGCCCCCAGGGCATTCTGGTCCACGCTGAAGTCCCAGACCTGCTGGCGTAAGTGATTCCTGGGAAAACAAGTGTGAAATCATTTCCTCCCTGTGCGTATGTGAGACTCTGAAACTGGGTATCATGAATCAAACTTGCATGTTCCCAAAGCATAACCGTGTAAATTGGATTCCTCTATCCGTCTCCAGGGTCTAGGTCACATGAGCTCCTTTTGTACTGAAAGGACATTCTTTAGTCTTATCACAAATTTGTCTTTTTTAAGATTTTATTTATTTATTTGACAGAGACAGCCAGCGAGAGAGCGAACACAAGCAGGGGGAGTGAGAGAGGAAGAAACAGCCTCCTAGCAGAGGAGCCTGATGTGGGGCTCGATCCCAGAACGCTGGGATCACGCCCTGAGCCGAAGGCAGACGCTTAACGACTGCGCCACCCAGGCGCCCCACAAATTTGTCTTTTAAACAACCAATTTCCCCTATTCAAAACCACTCATTTATTTTTTTAAAAGACTTTATTTATTTACTTGTCAGAGAGAGAGAGGGAGAGCACAAGCAGGGGGAGATGCAGAGGGAGAGGGAGAAGAAGGCTCCCCTCTGAGCAAGGAGCCCAGAGCAGGACTTGATCCCAGGACCCTGGGATCACGACCTGAGCCACCCAAGCGCCCCTCAGAACCACTCATTTAGACTTTGATTTTGTTTTGTTTTCAAGAAACAAGTATTTCATTCATGCGTACGTGTTATAAAAATTCGATCATTCGTATAGATTTGGGGGAAAGGCGAAGAGGAGGCAAGAAGTTTATCTTAAGTCTTTTGAACTTTTAAATATGAACTTATAAAAAAAGAATCTGATGGCTTCTTCCTGTCTATGTCCCCTCCCCCACCCAAAGGATTAGATTATAAATCCAACTTTCAATTATATTCAGGAAAACACCGAGGCCCCAAAAGAGGTAATTGATTACCAGAAATCAAGTCTTCCCCAGCTCCATCCCATCCAAATACGCAAGTCATCTGTTTCTTCTTTTGGGACCCCCATCCTTCAGGCAAGTCAGAAACCACAGGTTCCCCTCACCTGGACCAGCTGGCTGCCCCCTATGAATCTTGGTGACCCCCCAAAAAGGGCAAGTCAGTTTACTTGCAAGGTGAGTAACAGGAGGGTAATGACCAGGGCTGGAACCAGGGTGAGGGAGGAAAATTTAAGACACCAAAAAACTCAGTAATCAAGACAACATTTTAATGCAGGATTAAAAAAATAATCAAATGAGCACAAATAAATCCTTGCTGAGCAAAATATGAAAATTGTAAATGAAGATAGTCTGGTTTGTGACTCTGTGTTAGTGTGCAATGGGAATAGTTATTTCCAAGCAGCCCCCAGTCCCAAGCCTCTCTGGGTCCCCAAGCTGGTGTCTGGTGAGAGATGCTGGCTGGCGAGCAGACCGGGCACGCAGGGGCTTTGTACTGAGCCCTGCTTTTGACTGTAGAGTGTTTTTTGTTTTTTAGTTTTTTCAAGATTTTATTTATTTATTTGACAGAGCAAGCACAGGCATGAGGAGAGGGAGAAACAGGCTCTCCACTGAGCAGGGAGCCCGATGCGGGGCTGCATCCCAGGACCCTGCGACCATGACCTGAGCTGAAGCCAGATGCTTAACCAACTGAGCCACCCAGGTGCCCCTTGACTGTAGAGCTTTTATTAATTTTTTTCCAACTGGGAGGATATTTTCTAAGCTTATGTAGGCGCACCTGTTTTTCCTTTGCCTCAGGCTGCAAGCTTTGCCTTGCCCTCTCTGGCAGGGCACAGGGGGGAGGCCAAGTCCCCACCATCCTAAACCCAAGAAAACAGGGGCCCAAATGCTTGAACACCCTATTGTATTTGGGCTTGCACGTGATGATGGAAGGCTGGTGGTGTCTGCCGTTCCTGGAATAAGCCACACCTCCATCTTACTCCCGCGGTTAAGACCGCAGGGTTGAGAGCCCAGCCTCCTCCATATCCCAACTCTTTTTACCTTAAGCCGAGTACTTCAACACTCAGTGCCTCAGTGTTCACATCTGCAAAATGGAGAGGATAACCCTATCTCATAGGGTTGGTGACTGACAATTAAACGAGATGATGTATGTAGTGTTTAAAACAACTCCTGGCAAGGGCGCCTGGGTGGCTCAGTCGGTTGAGCACCCAACTCTTGATTTCAGCTGGGGTCATGATCTCAGGGTTGTGAGATCGAGCCCCACACTGGGCTCAGGGCTCAGTGTGGAGTCTGCTTCTCTCTCCCTCAGCCCCTCCCCCTGCTCTATAAATAAATAAGTAAATGAATGAATAAAAAGACAAAACAGTCCCTGGCATATAGAAGCCTAATGTCTATGAAAGCTTCCTTATTAGGTTTTTTGGTTTTTTTTTTTTACTTTTATTTGGCTTTTTTCATATGTCTGCTCGCTAACACACACCCCGTGTGCCTTGCCGTTCTAACTTACTTGCGTGTCTTCTCTCCCTTAATCCTCATAGGAACTCCTTGAGGTGGGGACTAGTACTTTCCTTTTTTCCCCAAATCCTTTGTAACACTTTGTTTATTTATTTATTTAGAGAGGGAGGGGCAGGGGCAGAGGGAGGAGAGAGAGAATCTTAAGCAGGCTCCAGCCTCAGCGGTGTGGATGCTGATGCCGGGCTTGACCTCACGACCCTGAGATCACGACCGGAGCGGAAATGGAGAGTCAGACTCTTCACCGACTGCGCCACCCACGTGCTCTGGGATTTTTTTCTCCGTCGGTGCCCACACTTCTTGGTCACGCCACTTGGAAGGGTGAAGAGATAGACCAGAGTGGTGGGCAGCAAAGCGAGTTTTATTGAGCGATAGCAAAGCGATAGTACAAAGCTCCCGAAGAGGGAGGGGACCTGAGAGGGTTGCCCTATTATTTTCCACTTGGGGCTTGCAGGAACGCAGGAATACAGGGTTGAGTAAGGAGTTCGGGGCCAGGCAGGTGGCAGAGAGGGGTAAATAAGACACTAGGTGCTAAGCTGTGGACGACTAAATGACACACCCTAATGAGCTGAGTCGTGTTGTCTTTTGAAATTGCCTGTGGCGGGGACAGAACGTGGCCACAGGCTGTTTAGGGCCTGGGGGCCCCCAGGGTGAGGGCTGGGAGACTTTCTGGGGCCTGCAGACATGCAGGTGTACCCTTCCCAGGTGTGATCGGACGTGGGGCTTCTGAACCTGGGGTAGCTAGCAGCGCGATCTCCGGTCTCCTTTTATACCCCCATGAGCAGGGTAGAAAAAATGCCCATTTCCTCACAATTACAATGTGGGGAGAGATTCTTTTACGAACCCTTCATTTGGGCCAATCGGGTGGCCCCAAGGAAAATGGTAGACCTGATTTTTTTTTTTAAGATTTTATTTATTTATTTGACAGAGAGAGACAGCCAGCGAGAGAGGGAACACAAGCAGGGGGAGTGGGAGAGGAAGAAGCAGGCTCCCAGTGGAGAAGCCTGATGCGGGGCTCGATCCCAGGACCCCGGGATCACGCCCTGAGCCGAAGGCAGACGCTTAACAACGGAGCCACCCAGGCGCCCCGGCAGACCTGATTTTCATCTTTTCAAATATTTGTTGCTCGTTTCTGTTACTTCTGCACACCATTAGTGCTGCTTGCCCATGTTTCTATCTAGGTATCTTTTCTCATATTTTTCCTTTTTTTTCTTTAAAGATTTTTTTACTTTTTTTTTTTTTAAGTAAACTCTACCTCCAACGTGGGGCTCCAACTCTCGGCCCCCAGACCAGGAGTCACATGCTCCACCCACTGAGCCAGCCTCTCTAATCTTTGTTCAACTACTTCCAGAAATTTCGGTTACTGTTTAAATCTTTGATGCAGCCCGTATGTCGGTGGAGGGGTGAGGTGGAGGGGGCACGTATCGGTGATCTAAGGTAGACAGACCTGGTTTTCATTTTTTCCGAAGGAGAGATGATAGCGAATTGCCTTCACAGTGCAGATGGGCCCAACTGCAGTGCCACTTTTAGTCACATAAGTTGACCTCTATAAACATGGATTTTTCTGCCCCCTTATCTGTTTTAATAGTCTGTCCCCATGCCCACGCCAGCCTCGGTTTCGATGATTGTACCTTTTGCCCTTGTTTCCATATGTCTTGTCTCCTTGATTCAAGTCTTCCAGAACAGTCTCACGGTCAACATGTCACATTCTTCCCCACCGCCTCCCACACACTCACGAAAATCTGGCTTCACGTTTGAACGGAGTTACTCAGAAAATATAAAGATCTGGCATCTTCATACAAGGCTGAGATTTGGTCCCTTTTAGGTCTAGAGGAAAAAGGAAACCACCAGACCCAAGGCAGAGCCCTTGGTGAAAGCGGTGGCTCTCAACAGGGTGGCTTTGTCCCCTAGGGGACATTTGGCAATGTCTGGAGATTTCCCTGTTTGTCACAGCTCAGGAGAAGGTGCTCTTGGCATCTCGTGGGCAGAAGTCAGGCGAACTGCTAACACCCAACGGTACGCACAACACAGCCCCCAGGGCAGAGCTACCTGGTCCAAAGCATCAACAGTATCGAGGGAGTTTGAGAAATTCTGAGTTACTTTGATTTGTTAATCAAAATCCAGACGTCTGACCCGGAAGATGGCCAAACGGCAGAGCGCTCCATGACTCACCAGCGGCTCTGGCCTAGGGCTTCTCCAGCTTCTGAGGGCAGCAGCCCCAGCTGGGGGCTCGGCAGCACTGAGGCCCCCCCACCAGAGGTGAGGCTGAAGCAGCCCCCAGGGTCAGCGCTGTCTCTCTCTCCTCTTCCGGTACATTTCATAAGGGTGGGAATCACAATTAGCCCTTGCAGTATATTTCTTTTTTCTTTCCTTTCTTCAAGTTTTAAATCAATTTTATTGGGTCTAATTGCATACCATGAAATGCACTGATTAAGTGCAAAGTTGGATGAGTTTAGAAAATCAAGATATAGAATATTTCCATCATGGGCACCTGGGTGGCTCCGTCGATGGAGTGTCTGCCCTCGGCTCAGGTCATGATCCCCAGGTCTGGGATCAACGCCGGCTCCCTGCTCAGTGGGGGTGGGGGGGGTCTGCTTCTCCGTCTCCCTCGAGCGTCAACTGTCATAGCAATAAAATGTACACAGTATGTGCCCTTCGCATCCGGCTGCTTTGCTCAGCATGTTTTGGGGGGTTATCTATGCCGTCTTTGCCGCAGTGTTTCTTTCCTTCGCAATGCTAAGTAATATTCCGTTGTGTGCGTGCCACAGTTTGTGTATATTTTTGCCTGTTGGTTGAGGGACATGGGGATCATTTCCAGTTTGGGACTTGCCTTAGTCAGCTCAGGCTGCTATTAGAAAATACCATCATAGCCTCGGTGGCTCATAAATGTCCCACGTCGCTTTCCCCCAGCCCTGGAGGCCAGGAAGTGCAAGATCAAGGCTCCTGCAGACTCAGCTTATCCACCGAGGGCCTGCCTACTGGACCATAACTGGCCATCTTCTCTCTGGGTCCTCACCTGGTGGAAGAGAGCTCTCCGGGTCTCTTCTACAAGGGCACTGATCCCATTCATGAGGGTGGAACCCTCATGACCTAATCTCCTCCCTTAGGCCCCACCTCCTACTGCAACACATCAAGGATTAGATTTCCGTGGATGAATGGGGGCGGCATAAACTTTCAGTCTATTGTAGGACTCTTACAAATAAAGCCACTTTGTACATTCACGTACCAGTCTTCGTGTGGGCACGTATTTTCCTCTTCTGTGCCTAAATGCCTAACACTGGTATTGCTGGGTTACATATTTATGTATATAGTTATGTATACAATTATATACAGTTACATATATAGTTTTATATATAGTTACATATATGGTTATATACATTGTTTTTATGTATAGTTATATTAGTAGTGTGTGTATATATATGTGTGTGTATATATGTATATATACATATATATTTTTTTTTTAGATTTTTTTTTTATTTATTTATTCGACAGAGATAGAGACAGCCAGCGAGAGAGGGAACACAAGCAGGGGGAGTGGGAGAGGAAGAAGCAGGCTCATAGCAGAGGAGCCTGATGTGGGGCTCGATCCCATAACGCTGGGATCACGCCCTGAGCCGAAGGCAGACGCTTAACCGCTGTGCCACCCAGGCACCCCTACATATATAGATATATTTTGTTTGTTTGTTTGTTTAGTATACTCTCTACACCCAGTGTGGGGCTTAAACTCACGACCCCCCATCGAGAGTCACATGCTCTTGGACTGAGCCAGCCAGGCGCCCCCAGGAGGTATATACACATTTAAGGAGAAGCAGCACCTGCATTTCCGGAAGCTGACAAGCCCCGAGAGCTGCCGTCAGCAAGCTGGAGACCCAGGAGAGCCAACGGTGTAACTTCCGGTCTGAAAGCCAGCAGGCTCAAAACCCAAGACGATTCGATGCTCGGATTCTAGTCCAAAGACAGCAGAAGACCAGTGCATAGCCCAGCTCAGCACCCAGGCGGGAATCTCCTCAGCCTCTCGCAGTTCCATCAGACCTTCATCGGATGGCTTGAGGGCCTCCCTATTGTGGAGGGCCATCGCCTTCACTCAGCTCACCCATTCAAATGCTGATCTCATCCAGAAACACCCTCACACACCCACCCAGAAGGACGTTTGACCAAATGTCTGGGCCAACGGGCAGCCCGGTCAAACGCACACATACAAATAACCATCAGGACATCCCACCAAAGACGGGTTGGGGGGGGTCCCTGAGAGTTCTAGACTTCTCAGAGTTGCTCCCTCCTCTGCAGTTCCCCGCATTCTAACCAATTCAGCCTCCCTGACTCTAATCTATGCCTCTCTGGACCGTCTATAGAATTTTCCAGGTCTGGTGCAAAATGAAAATCCAGGCCCTGGTCAAAAGTGAAGATTTTCAAGACAGGAAGAGCAGCGTATCAACCCCAGCATGAGGCCCTTCTAGGCTTGGGACCCTAGGTAGCTGCACACATCACACGCCCAGGGAACTGGCTTGCCTCGTCTTAGGCGGCTCTGCCTTGTTCTGCTTTGCCTGCCCCGTGTCCTAAGTCGGAAGGCACCACTCTGGATGGGAAGTTCGGTGGTCATCATGGGAGCACACATCACTGCCTCTCATTCCGGGATCACAGTCCGGGATGCTGGTTGTTCGCTGTCCGAAAAGGGTTGGTTCATATACTTCGTCCAGTTTCCAGTTGTTTACAGCAGGAAGGCAACCCCCAGCTGAAGTCAGTCCCAGCTGCTCCATCGGCCCTGGAAATGGAAGTTACTCTTCATGTTATTTTGATCCCTCTGTGATCCGGATACGGTGTCGGGCAATTGAATTATTTTTCAAATTCCATTGCATAGTAATACATGAGTATATGTCTTTTTTAAAAATGTGAGCGACTACAGGTAAGACTCTGGTCCTATTGGATCACCATTGCAAGTTCAGGTCTCTCACCCCCGTCACCCCAGCCTCTCAAGAGGGAACCAATGATCAGTGTCGGTGTAGCCTTGGTCTCAGTGTTTACCTGCATGTCTGAGAACCCACAGGAAACGTGGAGTCAAGGGCGCCTGGCTGGCTCAGTCAGCAGAGCAGGCAACTCTTGATCTCGGGGTTGTGAGTTCGAGCCCCACGGTGGGTGTAGGGATTACTTAAAAAAAAAAACAAAACACCATGTAAAAAGAAAGAAAGAGAGGGAGAGGGAGGGAGGGAGGGAGGAAGGAAGGCCTTATATGACCCGACAATTCCACACCTGGACATTTGCCAAAGAGAAATGACAATATATGTCCATAAAAAAGAGATGCACAAGAATGATCTGAGCAGGGGCGCCTGGGTGGCACAGCGGTTAAGCGTCTGCCTTCGGCTCAGGGCGTGATCCGGCGTTATGGGATCGAGCCCCACATCAGGCTCCTCTGCTGGGAGCCTGCTTCTTTCTCTCCCACTCCCCCTGCTTGTGTTCCCTCTCTCGCTGGCTGTCTCTATCTCTGTCAAATAAATAAATAAAATCTTTAAAAAAAATTAAAAAAAAAAAAAGAATGATCTGAGCAGCTTTGTTAAAATAATCCCAAACTGAAAATAACCCAATGTCTGTTAACAGTGGGCTGAATGAATACAGTGAGGTGTACGTATACAATGGAGTTCTGCACGGCAAGGGAGAAGCGTGACCCACTACTAGTCTGCGCGAATCTCAGACAGAACATTAAAGCAAAAGAAGCCGGACACAAAAGTATATCCTGTGAGGGTTAAAGTTCAAGAGCAGGGGAACTGATCCATGGTGGTAGAAGTCAGAATAGCGGTGACCGTGCTCCTGTGGGGTGAATGGACAAGAAAGGGCAGGAGGGGATCTCGACAGGTAATGGAATGTTCTAGATCTTCGTCTGGATACTGGTTACAGGAGCATATTTACTCGTTACTGTTGATGGAGCTGCACATTTGAGATATGCTTTATTGAATTTTACTCAATTTTTAAAAAGTGAAAACAATAATATAACTGACCCCTAGGAAGAAAATAGTTAAACCAGTATGAAAATCACAAGGAAGTGAGTTGACCCTATGTGACTGATGCTTTAGAAAAGGTTTAGTTGTAAGTATAGTGATGACTTTTGTAATAACATTTTTTTAAAGATTTTATTTATTTATTTGTCAGAGAGAGAGAGAGCACAAGCAGGGGGAGCAGCAGAGGGAGAGGAAGAAGCAGGCTCCCCACTGAACAGGGAGCCTGCAGGACTAGATCCCAGGACCCTGGGATTGCGCCCTGAGCCGAAGGCAGACAGACGCTTAACGACTGAGCCACCCAGGCGCCCCTAACACATTTTAAATAATGTGTTTTGTAAGTCTGTTTTAAATTTTTGTTTTCTTTTTTAATTTTAAGTAAGTGCTATGGTCAGTGTGGGGCTTGATCTCACGACCCCCAACCCCAAGATCAAGAGTCACATGCTCTTCAGACTGAGCCAGCCAGGTGCCCCTAGTCTATCTTAAATTATATGAGGTCTTTAATTATATTTGTAATTGACATTCAGATATACAAGATATAAACACACTACTGCTTTAAACTATATAAGGGAAATTAGATTTCTAATTAACATCTAAACATTAGATATTTAAGGAAAAAATGTGTTTAAATGCTTTATAAATAAATGGTGTCATATATTCCTATTCATATATTATCATTCTGCAACTTACTTTTTCCACTTAGAAATATGTCTGCAGAGCGGGGCGCCTGGGTGGCTCAGTCAGTTAAGCATCTCCCTTTGGCTCAGGTCATGATCCCAGGGTCTTGGGATTGAGTCCCGGGTCACACTCCCCGCTCAGCAGGGTGTTGCCTTCTCCCTCTCCCTCTGCTCCTCCTCCCCGCTTGTGTCTCTCTCTGTCTCAGGTAAATAAATAAAATCTTAAAGCAAAAAATAAAAGAGGGCACCTGGGTGGCTCGGTCAGATAAGCATCTGTTTTCAACTCAGGTCATGATCTCAGGGTGCTGGGATCGAGCCCTGAGTCAGTCTTCCTGCTCAGCAGGGAATCTGCGTCTCCCTCTGGCCCTCCCCCTGCTTGTGCTTTCTCTCTCAATATCAAATAATTAAATTAAAAAAAATTATCTATCTATCTATCTATCTATCTATCTATCTATCTATCTTGGAGGTGTCTGTCTGGCCCAGTTAGTAGAACATACAACTTTGATCTTGGGGTCATGAATTTGAGGCCAACACTGGGTGTAGAGATTACTAAAAAAATTTGATTAATTAAATACAAAAAAGAAAGAAATATATCTTGAAGCTCTATTTATTTAACTCATGACCCTGAGATCAAGAGCAGAGCTGAAATCAGGAGTCGGATGCTTAACCAACTGAGGCACCAAGGTGCCCCTGAATCTTTTTTCTTTGAGAGAGAGAGAGAGAGAGCACATGCATGAGTGGGGGGCTTGGGGGAGGGGCAGAGGGAGGGAGAGAATCTTTAGCAGGCTCCACACTGAGCACAGAGCCCAGTGTAGGGCTTGAACCCACGACCCTGAGATCCTGACCTGAGCCAAAATCAAGAGTGGGACACTTAACCAACTGAGCCCCCCAGGCGCCCCTTGAAGCTCTGACCGTGTTCTAATACCTCATTTTTAAACGGCTGCCCAGAATTTCACAGTATGAACTCTGGCGCGTTACACGTGTGCCCCAGTGCCTGGCACACAGGAGGTGCTCGGTGAATATTTGTTTATGAATGAAACCTCACCTTTCGTCTACACTGTACAGTGTAGGGCCAAAGAATTCCCCGCGTCTAGGGCAAAGCCGCATCATACACTCTGCTGAACTATAAAATCTCCTTGACTCTCCGGTGCTCCCATGAGTCAGATCTTAGCTCCCTTCCACTAAGACGGGGTAGATGAGGCTCAGAGAGGCTGCATAACTTGCCCAAGGCCACACACCGGGTGAAAACCGGAGCTGCAAGCTTCGGGTCCTGCAAAGCCCGAGCTTAGCTGAGACGCTGAGCCTGCGGGGACACCGAGGAGCAGGAAAAGGAAGCTCGGGGAGGAAGATGGGGAGGGAAGAAGTCCGGGGAGGCTGAAGAGGCAGCTGCGCCGGCTGCAGGGTCCCTGAGGCAGGCTGGTGACCCCCAGCCCCCTCGGACCCGCCTGCCCTGCCCATCACCAGCCAGGAAGCGCCTTAGAACCTGTCCCCTTAGCACATGAGTCCTTCTCAGGGGGTCATGAGGTCACAACTATTTTGTAACATGTCATTTGCCTCTCTCACTCTGTGCAGTGGAATTTTCCACAGGCTACATGATGTGTGAGATCACCACAGGCTAAAGACAGAAGCCGATGTGAGAACCCACTTGCCTTCTGTTAAGCCAGATAGGAAAGGGAGTTGCAGAACGTAAAACAAAAACAAAACAAACTAACAAAAACCACAATACCACCATTCTCATGGATTTTTTTTTTCTTTTTTTTGGTGTTGGAAAGTACGGTTATTTTTTTCCATAAAATGTTTTTAGGTTAGTACTAGGTAATGGGTTTATTGTTACTTTCAAACAATTTTTTTTTTTTTAAAGTAGGCCCCATGCCTAGCGTGGAGCCCAATGCGGGGTTTGAACTCACCACCTGGGGATCAAGACCTGAGCTGAGATCAAGAGTCGGAAGCTTAACCGACTGAGCCACCCAGGTGCCCCTCAAATGAATATTTTTAAATGTCTCAATAATTCTTAATACAGTAAATATTGATAAGCCACAGCATCAAAAGCTCTCTGAGAATTTCAATAATTTTTAAAAATGTAAAGAGGTCCAGGGAGCCTGGGTGGCTCAGTTGGTTAAGTGTCCCACTCTTGGTTTCGGCTCAGGTCATGACCTCGGGGTCACGGGATCGAGCCCGGGGGTAGAGCTCCACACTGAGCAGGGAGTCTGCTTTGGGGATTGTCTGTCTCTCTCTCTCGACCCTCCCGCTAAAATAAATAAATAAATAAATAAATAAATAAATAAATAAATAAATAAATCTCAAAACACACAAGCAAGAAACAAAAACCATAAAGCGGTCCTTAGACCAAAACACTGACATTCTCTGCCCTTTGGTGTCCTTGGGATGTGGCCGCCAAACAGGTGCTCCCTTACGGCCCAGTGAAGCGGAAGCATGAAGGGATGTGTGAGTAGGAAACGAATCAGGAATTATGGTTCGGGGTACGTGTGAGGATAGACGACCTACTGCTCTAAACACCCCCAGAAGGAAGAGAACTGGGGAGGGAGGGGAGAGTCTCCTCCTTTGTAAACAGACAATCACAAGCCTCCCAGAGGAATGTTCTGCTCAGATTCTCCAGGGAGCACGTCCCGAGGAGTGCCTGGCGCAGGGGCAGGAGGGCCGGGGGACGAACAGGAGAGAAAGCCTCTGCGTGCTGAACCGTCCTGCGCCCACCGTGGTGCCTAGACCCCCGGTTGAAGTGGGAGGCCCCTGTTCTCCTATCCACCCCCCGCCCCGCCTCCGCCACCCACCACCAGATGCGAGGCTCTCCCACCTAACGGGGCAGCGAAAGTTCAGGAACCACGGAAAGGAAACCCAGCAAGATCTGGGGAGACCCAGGGTCTGCCTGTGCGCCTCTGAGACGGCAGCTCAGGGGGAAGAGGAGTGGGGTCTGGTTTTCAGAGCCCAGTCGAGGGTGGCCGCCAGGGTCCCAGGGTTAATACCCGGCCCAAATTCCACCAGGGAGGTCTTCAGTCAGACAGTGGAGAGAGGGGAGAGTCGAGCCGCCATCACGAGGCCTGAGCCCTTCATGGGGCAAGGAGGTGCCGGGCGTTCCCAAGCCCTTGGGATCCGGGGACAGGCGGAGTGAGCGGCAGTGTGCGCCCTCGGCGAGCACCGGAAGGGCGAGCTTTGAGTCTGGAGGTCACTCTGTGGCATGGGCGGCGCCCACAGGTCTCTATGGCATCGGCTCCCAGCAAGGCCTGGCTCTCACTGGACCTCGTGTCTGTCCTGGATGTCACCTTCTCCAGCTGGCCTTCCCCAGCCACCCGCATCCACAAGGTCCCCTCCGCCCTGTGATTCCTTATCTCTGCCCCGAGTTGTCCCTTTTGCATTCCTTCATTCCACAAATATTTATCCATCGCCTGCAACGCGCTAGGCCCAGTGGTGGGAAGCTCACAGTCAAGCAGACCGAGGCCAAAGTCCCCGTCTTTGGGGCCCCACTGTCGCCCGTGGGAGACAGACCTTGGCAAAGGATGACACAACTTCCTCAACGTTTCGAGGTGCTGCCCGGAAGACACGGGGTGCTGCAGCCGGAAGGCCGCCTGGCCTGGTCCAGGGCTGGGGCAGATTTCCACGGGAGGTACTGCCGCAGTCCTGAGGGTCCTGAAGGACAGACAGCTCTTTAAAGGAAGCTGAGGGAGGGGAGGGAGCCCCAGACCCTGGGATGTCCTGAGCAGGAGAAGCTAAGGTGGGGTCAGGGGTCTTTCCGCCCACAAACACTCATCCTGTTATCGTCGCCAAGCGTTGCCCTGCACAGTGCGTGTTTGGTAAATAAGAGGCTCGTCTGGAACTGCAGGGTGGTGGACAAGCTTGTCCTTCAGGCACGCACCAGGTGCCCTCCGAGGGCCTCCCCGGCTGCCGCTCCGGCTGGGGGAGGCTGGGGAGGCCGAGCAGCAAAGCCCCTCCTCACACAGAGCTTACTGCGGGGGGCTCGGGAACCCAGGACAGCCACAGACCTCCTCCCTACGACAGGGCAGTATCACTAAGAAGGCAAGGGAAGGGATGGATGGGACGGGAAGGGGTGTGGTGTGCAAGGGGACTCCCCACCACATGCTGGAGGGATCCCAGGCACACGGAGGTTTAAGCCTTGCCCTTCGGGGCCGGGTCAGCCGCTCAAGGGTGAGAGTCTGGCACCTGCTGCCAAACCACTTGTTTTAAGACGAAGCCATTCATTACCTTGCCCCATTGAGTCACCTTGTAATACAGCCAATGGCCCAAGCAAAGGCCACCCACAGGCTGTTTCAGTCCTGGGTCGAGTCAGGATTTGGGAGGTCCCGCACCTCAAAACTTCACAGATCGCCACCCCCCGCATAGGATCTACTGGACTTGCAGAATCCCACGGGTGCATTCTGCAGTGTAAAGGCGAGAAGTGAAGGTATTGTGTCAAAGAATGTAGGGGTGCTTCATTTAGTTTCCAAAACGTTGCGATGAGTTTAATGAGACACCCCAACCGTGCAGAGAGGGCCCAAGTCCTCTCAAGGTCACCTACAATGGTCGGCCGAATCCGTACATAATAAAGAATAGAAACATCCTCGCTTCTCCCCAGAAGTAACCACGATTAAGAAGTTTGGTGTGTAATAAATAAATAAATACATGAAAAAATAATAAAAAAATAATACAGAAGTTTGGTGAGTGTCCTTCAAGTCCCTCTTTATATATTTGAGTCCATATTTCTGCACAGCACTTTTATAAAGGAGATCTCATTCTTTGCTATTTGACATGAATTTAGCACGTAGCAGTGCTCTTGGCTCTCCCCCCCGCCCCCGCGCTGCTCTCCTCGCATCAGCAGCTGGATCTCTCCGCACCTGATGGCGGAGGCGGCCTGATGATGAGCAGCTTCTCTCCTACTTATTGACCACCTGCATCACTTCTTCTGTGAGCCGCCTGCTCGTGCTCTCCGCCCACAGTTCGACCGCACTCACCTTTTACCTGCTTCAAGCATAGTCTCGGAAGCTGTTGACCCCCCACGGGATTGGGAGATATGCATTCGTGTGTGTTTGAGGTTTGAGGAGGAGACTTCCGTGACAGGCCCCAGTGGATTGAATCCCGTCAGCCGCCCCAACCGCATTTATTTTAAGGTCCCTCCCCTTTGAAGCGTTGCCTTTATCTTTTCTCAGGCTCCCTCGCGGGCCCGGATCCGCTGCTGTATTCTGTCCGTCCTGCCCTGTTGGTTAAACAGCGGGTTCCTCCGGTACCAAGATGGAGCTTGAGGGCTCCCGGCCTTGTTTCCACACCTGTCTCTCTGCCTTCTTCCCACGCAAGAGCTTCAGGGTCAATTTTGTTCTTCTCCAGCTCCCAACCCTACCCTATTCCGCCCCCTCCATTCCACCCCCCAAAAATCCTGCTTTAATTTTGAGTGGAATTACTGTGAATGCAGAGACACATTTGGAAACACCTGGGATCATTATACTGATGAGGCTGAGATTAGGTCACTTTTATGTCAAGGAGAGAGAGAGAGAGCGAGAAACCACCCAGCCTCTTAATGCAGAGCCCTCAGGTTAAAAACATAAAAATCCAGACAGGTGACCTGGAGGCTGGCCACAAGGGCATAGAGTCCTCGAAGACTCACCCGCTGCTCTGGCCCCAGACCTCTGCAACAGCTCGGGGCAGGGGCGTGGCCGCGCGGAGCCTCCCAGCCCTGAGCCAAGCACCCACTCCAGGGTCAGGTGCAATGTCTTCTCAGCTCAGGAGTGGTTCGCATCAGCCCCCTTTCCTCGTAGGAGCTAGTCCTATAAATAGACTCAAATAGATTTTTTTTTTAAAAAGCTAATTTACATACTGATCACTATTAGGTATTTTCATTGTTCAAAACATTTTAGTAGATTTTCATTTAGCAACGGTTTATCCTCTACTCCACTCCTAGCCAGGGAGAAAAGCCATGAGCAAATAAATAGGCCACATCCAGGTCCAACATCTGGAGATGAGGTCCGCAGGACAGGTGAAGCAAGAAGAGAGAGGTGGGGGTGCTGGGGTGGCGGGGACAAGGCCTCAGAGCCTACAGTTGAAATCGGTGGTCAAAAGGAGGCCTCTCCCCCAGCTGATAAGTGAGGGTCACACCTTGAATTCGTTTATTCATCTGTGATTTACTGTCCATCTCTTCTACTAGAGTGAGAGGGTCAGAAGGGCGGGACCACGTCTGTCCCGCAGGAGCCCAGTTCTTGCCTGCGGAGTGCTGGGCTCTCTCCGTCGGAAAGCCCGGAAGGAGAAGAAGAGCTACATCTCAGGGGAAAGTGGATTCATCCGGAGTGGACTGGCTACCGCATTCTATTCCATGTAGATAGACAGCCTCAGACTTCACTCACCCATGATTTGTTTTAAAGATTGTATTTATTTGAGAGACAGAGAGACTGAAAGAGAGAGAGAGAGCAAGCAAGGCAGGGGGAGAGGGACAAGCAGACTCCCAGCTAAGCAGGGAGCCGGACGCGGGGTTCAATCCCAGGACTCCGGGATCATGGCCTGAGCCGAAGGCAGACGCTTCACTGACTGAGACACCCAGATGCCCCACCCATGATTTTTCTCAAGATGTCCCTGTGGTTTCAGTGGGTCTGGGGCAGGGACTTTGCACCTGCTAACAAGCTCCCAGGCAACGCGCTGGCCTTCGTCCTTGCCTCTTGCTTGCCATTACAACGACCCACGGTGTTTGCCAATTTTTCAAAGTTTGTCGGGTTTTCCTCGGAATTGAAAAAAACAGTTGAAAGGGGTCTGGTTATCAGATGATAGGAAATGATTAAGTTCTGTTGGGAGCAGCAATCCTGTGGGGGGGGGGCAGTTAGAATAACAAACAAGCAAGCCGACAAAAAGGATCTGTTAGAGACACACATTAAAGTATTTCTGGGTGAAATGATATGAAGTCTGGGGTTTGTTTTGAAACACTGGGGCGGGGAGTCGAGAGAGACAGCTGAAGCCCAGAGCGGCGGGGAGCAGTGGTTGAAACAGCAGAGGGTCCAGGGTGAAGGATGGGTCAAGTCTCTCTCCTTCGGGATGTGTTTGAAACGTCTATAATAACAATTACAAATAAAATGGAAATAAGACGTGAGCGAGCCCGATTTTGAAGAGGAGCAAAGCTGTTAGGCAGAGTTGAAGCAGGGTCAAGCACACAATGGCTGCTAGTATTATTCTAATGATGACATTATTATTATTTAAAAGACCGCAGTTAACAGTCCTGTCTGAGCACTGTGCTGGGGGAGAAGATGCAGAAAGAGGTGTTCGCTTTGTGGGCTCGCTCCTTTCATCTTCTCTTCTCTTTTCTTTCTCTTCTCTTCTCTTCTCTTCTCTTTTCTCTCCTCTCTTATCTTCTCTTCTCCTCCCCTCCCCTCTCCTCCTCTTCTCCTCTCTCTTTGCGGGTGGTGTGGTTTAATTCCCTTCTCCCCCTGCGGCTGTACCCAATGGAGAACCAACCAACTTTACTGCCTAAAACTATTAACATTTTCTCTTAACACAAGTATTTGCTTACAAAGGAACAGTCGCAGACCTAAGGGACCACTGTTTATGGTGGCAGGAGCTGGGCAGGTGAATGGGCGGGGACAGGGGTTTGCTTTGTTTCTACTTGGTAACTTTCTGCTGGTTTTCTGTTTTAATGTGTTTTTTTAATGACTCAGGAATGCATCAATATACTTTAGCTATAAAATATTCTTTTTTTTTTTTTTAAGATTTTATTTATTTATTCGACAGAGAGAGAGACAGCCAGCGAGAGAGGGAACACAAGCAGGGGGAGTGGGAGAGGAAGAAGCAGGCTCACAGTGGAAGAGCCTGATGTGGGGCTCGATCCCAGATCGCCGGGATCATGCCCTGAGCTGAAGGCAGACGCCCAACCGCTGTGCCACCCAGGCGCCCCTAGCTATAAAATATTCTTGATATATGTACAAATGTACAGCCTCAGAACACAGAAACGTCTTTCCTTCTCCCTAGCTTTTTCCCAGAAGCACACACTGCTCCTGACGTTAACCAGTTGCTTCTTTTAGACTCTTTCCTCTTCAGGACCCTCCCTGTGATGACGACCAGGAGTTCCCTGGTTTCTCCAGAAGCAACCACAGTTCAGAAAATGCCTAGATGCTTGGAGTCCTTCTTCTATGTATTTAAGATATCTCCACAAAGAGCTTTTATAAATATCTTATTCTTTGCTATTATACCCAAATCTACCATGCAGCGATATTTTTGGCCACCCTTCTGCATTATTATCTATAGCTATATCTCATTTTTAAATCTCTGCGGAAGAGTCCACTTTACAGAATTTAATCAATAAATAACCACAATAATTTTCTTCTGGGGGGTAGAGGAGCCCAGGATGATGACTAAGACTTCAAAGTTTTGTTATTCTAGGAACTGGGAAGATATTCCAGAAGAATCTAGAACTTTTATCTTATCAGGTGGAGGTGAATCTATGAGACAGTCTCCACCCCGTAAGTGTGGTGATTAAAGGGAAGCCCAGCTAGGAGACTGAACAACAAAACAACACTCAGGAGCCATGTCTGCAAGAGCCCAGCGTGTGGGCATGATTTCTCTCCACTTCCCAGGTCTTGATGACCACGAAAGGTGGCTTGTTATCAAAGTTTAGCCAAAATGATGACTGCTCTGTTACTCAGTGTCTCCACGTTACTCGCGCAAACAGCGTTGCTGCACGGAAGCAGATGGGGAAACAGGCTTGTGTGTTACTGAAATGCAGATCACAGAGCTGCAATTTACCCCGATTTTGAACACCCTTAAAAGATGCTACAGTGCTAGCCGCTTGGAGACTCACTGCCTGCCGGTAGCAAGCTCTCGAGTGGAATTATTCGCGTGCCTTGAGCCTTTCCTAGGCACCAGGCGGTAGGGTAAGTGGTACCCTGTCCATCCAAAACAGTCCATTGACCACCTACTAGGCACCGCCCATGATTATAGGTATTGGGCATCGAGCAGTGAACACAGCAGAAATCCTGTCTGCCCCATGGGGTTTCTGGTCTGTCTGGAGAGACAGCCTCAATCACTTATCCAGAGCTGCAAAGAGTCAAAGTGTCACGGCAGAAGGAAGATGCTCCAGGCCAAGGACAGAGCGTGTGCCCTGCTCTGAACCCAACTTGAAGAGCATCATCTACGACTAGCAGGACGACTTTGCACAAGACAACTCCCTGCTTAGAACTTCTCTTTTGTCATCTGTAAAGTAATAGCATAGTCACAGCTCATGTGGCTGTGAGCCCCAAAGGTGCACCCTTTTCAGTGCATGAATGGGGACGTCCGGAGAAGCTTGGTGAAGAGACTGAACCCCCCTCCCCACTCACTGCTGGTTAAAGGTCTGGGCACGGCTGCCTTTGAAATGCGGGCACGCCAGCTGGGCTCTGTCCCTAATCCTGCAGCGAACCCTAACCCAGAGCTTTATCTCAGGGAGGTGGAACTGGTGGTGGTGGAGGGAATGGCATTCTCTATGTGTTGTTCCAACATCCTTTATCATAAATGTGTTCCTGGGATAATAATACCAACTTAATATTTTATTAAATCATCTGGTATTGGCATGAGGGCAATCAAAAAACTTAATGGACCTAAAAAAAAAGGGGGGCGGAGGGCGCCTGGGTGGCTCAGTCGGTTAAGTGTCTACCTTCAGCTCAGGTCATGATCCCAGGGTCCTAGGATCGAGCCCCATGTCGGGCTTCTTGCTCAGCAGGGAGTCTGCTTATCCCTCTCCCACTCCCCAAGCTTATGTTCCCTCTTTCGCTGTCTCTCTTTCTCTGTCAAATAAATAAAATCTTAAAAAAAAAACCCCAAAACCCACAAAAAACTTAATGGACCTGAATAAGACATTTAATACCCTATCCATGTATATGTGAGGGTTTGGCAAATAGTAAAAGGTTTCATTTCATATGAGTGGAAAAAGAACAGGTAATTGGTAAGTGACATTAAAAAGAAGCATTTTGCAGTGAAAACTTAACTCCTTATTCCAAAAACAAGTACGGTGATAGCAAAGAATTGAAGGTATAAAGTGAGAAAGGAATAAACAGTTAGTAATGGACACAATGTTAACACCAAGACATGAAGAATCATGTTGACAAGATTTACTACATAAAAATTTCAAATATGAGATATTTTAGTATTAAAAACTACCTGTGTGCTCCCCCCACCCAGCAGGAAAGAACACGTGACTGCAAGTCAGCAGCCTCAGCAAACAGAAGTCGGAGTGTGTCCTTCTGTACATGTGCCTTTTCTTTGTATTTCCCAAGCAGGGTCCAGGAGTCATACACGGGTACAAACCTCGATGTGAATGCTGGCATGCCAGCCCTTCTGCAGCCTGTGGTTTTCCTCTCAATGACACGTCCAGGAGATGGTCTGTGTCGGGACAGGTCGCTGTCCTCCAGGAAAGCACAGACCCGCAGCTGTAGCCCATAGCGGTTGACGGTTGGCTGCCCAGTCCTGTGGTGCGCTCCCTGCACCATCACCCTGAATTCCTGCCTCATCCGGACCGTGCTGGGAGTTCAGTTTACTGCCCATTTAACAGATGCGGTAGCTGAGGTCGAGAATCCACGGGTGTGTCTGGGCCTTGGGACCCACAGTAGGAGGAAGAACACAGAACAAAACAGATGCTGGCCCAAATCCTTCCTCAGCGGGGTGGGCTCCCCCGGGGTGCCCTCAAAAATGCAGGACGCCCCCAACCCCCCTCCCGTGGGAATGACAGTGGGCAGCGGCCCAGGAGAGAGCTGAAGTGCAGCCCCGGCCTCCAGACAGGTCCTTCCGCTTTTCTGCTGGGATGGAGCCTGGTTCCCCCAGTTGGCCATCTTCCCTGATGCTGGAGCAGGGGTTCTCAAAGCAGGGTTCCCCCCAGGCAGCATTTGCATCGCCTGAGAACAGGTGCGAAATGCAGGTGATGCCCCCACCCCCACCCCGGAGCTCCCGAATCGGACACCGGCCGAGTGTCCCCTTGCTCTGGGAGACCCTGACGCCAGGTCAGGCTGGCGAACGTCTGCTCCGTTTGGGGGAAGCTCTGCGGGCTTCTTCCCTTCCAGCCCAGGCCCGAGGTGTGTGGCGGGCACAGCACAGGCTCTGGTGAAGCGCGTCTCCTGCTGGTCCCGGCCGCAGACTTTTCCTGAATGCGCCCCAGCTGTGGGCGGCTGTGCACGGGGGCCCTTCTCCCGCACACCTAGAGGTCAGGGCTATGGGCCGGCCTGCATGGGAAGAAGCCCATTCTGGAGCCCGGCTCAGACAGCAGCACCCTGCCCCTGGCTGAGTATAGCTCTGGTGCAGGGAGCACCAGGTTGGGTCAGACCTGGAAGTGGGCTTGCAGTTTCTGCCAGTCTGAAATGTCTACCTTTTTTTTTTTTTTTTAAGATTTTATTTATTTATTTGAGAGAGAGAGACAGAGAGAGTGAGCAGGAAGGAGAGGAAGCCCGATGTGGGGCTCAATCCCAGGACCCCTGGGATCATGACCTGAACTGAAGGCAGACACTTAACCTACTGGGTCACCCAGGTGCCCCTGAAATAATTTGTTTTTAATGATAAAAACAAGACATATGCATGCCTCTCAAAACAAATGAGAATAGCACAGAAATGCAGAAAATAAGGACTTGACTTCTCCGTTCCCCAAGCCACCCACCTCCTCACTGTCATATTTCAAAATGTTGAAGTATTTCATGGGTTCACAAAACAGACGGCCCACTCTGTCCAGCATCCCCACGGCTGGACTGCCTTCTTCAATGCTGTGTTGTATGACTTGGTGACCCACTCATGCCTGAGTACAAAGAAAGTTAAAGTGTCCTTCCTGGGGAGCTTTCATTCCAGACAAATCTAACACATGTGGCCCTAACCTCACACCATATCTCTTCCTGTCTCCTTGCTCTTTAACACTGATCTCTATATGTCAGACCCTCACCAACGAAAGAGGCTTCTTGGGACACCACACCCCCATGAGTATCCATCCCACTATTTCTTCATCTATCAGTTTGGTCCACCCAGAGACCCCCTGCAGAGCGCCGTGGGTCGCTGTGCCTTCCCTGTCCCTCTCTGTGCATGGAGCTTACTTTTGCTCTGTGTATCTCAGTCTATCAGGACTTAATGCCACCGAGATAGATTCGCTAACACCCCCAGCCACCGCTAGCACACTGATCCGGTACCGCACTATTTTGCTTGCTTTAGAGGAAGTGTTAAGATCTTTTCAGGTATATCCTCTTTTATTTTATTTTGCAAAATTGGAGAAAAAAAGAATCGAAAGGGGCCAGAGACCCTGGTGATTGGCTCCTTGGGGACGAGGGTCATCTTTGATTTTGCATTTCCAGTGCCTAATGTGATCAACTCCAAAATGGACAGTTGAGAGACCTGGAAGTGCCCATCGTAACCCAGTGGTCACATCTCCCATCAGTGGCTGGTACAGAGAGGCCCCACAGAGCACACAGCAGCACTATGATTTCACCGGGTTGCCGGATAAAACACAGGGTGATGCCCGGTTAAATCTGAATCACAGATAAACAACAGATACTTTTCTTTTTTTCTTTTTTTTAACAATACTTTTTTAGTAGAAGCAGGTTATACAAATATAATTGCATAGGACATAACTTATACTAAAAAAGTATTCGTTGTTTACCTGAAATTCGAATTTAGGGCATCCTATATTTCTACCTGCTATGTATATCAATCCTACCTTTGAAGAATTCTTTTTTTTTTTTTAAGGTTTTATTTATTCATTCATGAGGCAGGGAGAGAGAGAAGCAGAAGCAGAGGGAGAAGCAGGCTCCCGCTGAGCAGGGAGCCCAATGTGGGACTCGATCCCAGGACCCTAGAATCATGACAGAAGTCATGGAGCAGAAGTCAGATGCTTCAGCGACTGAACCACCCAGGTGCCCTGAAGAATTCTTGATAAAAAAAAGTTTAACTTGGGGCGCCTGGGTGGCACAGGGGTTAAGCATCTGCCTTTGGCTCAGGGCGTGATCCCGGCATTATGGGATCGAGCCCCACATCAGGCTCTTCTGCTATGAGCCTGCTTCTTCCTCTCCCACTCCCCCTGCTTGTGTTCCCTCTCTCGCTGGCTGTCTCTATCTCTGTCGAATAAATAAAATCTTTAAAAAAAATTTAAAAAGAAAAAGTTTAACTTGACTCTAAGTACACCAGCAAACTCTGCTTCCAGTTCACAGGAAATAGAGGGAAGGAATTAAAGACACCACCAGGGAACAGTGAGACGAGAGCAGTGCGGTGCACTGTAAGGGTCCCTGACCAGGTGTGGGGGGCATGGGATGGAAGACTACTCTACACACTGGCAACTCAGGAGACATAACCAGCCAACGCAATGCATGAATTCTGATTTGAAGCTGGAAGTTGGGGGGGGGCGGGGGACAAGGGCCAGATATATTTTCACTGTACTTTCTAGAGTTATTTTTAAAATATTTTATTTATCTATTTGAGAGAGAGTGAGGGAAAGGGAGAGAGAGAAAGAGTGCACAAGTGGGGTAAAGGGCAAAGGGAGAAGCAGACTGCCTGCCGAGCAAGGAGCCCGATGGGGCTCGATCCCGGGACTCCGGGATCACAACCTGAGCCGAAGGCAGACACCCAACCGACTGAGCCACTCAGGTACCCCCTTTCTAGAGTTTTGATGGAAATTGGAACACAGCTTTCTAAAGGAGGCCCGCAGGCGTGGGGCTATGGTGTACGGTCACCTGTTTGCAAATTAACTGCTTATTTATGAAATCAGGAGGCGACTGACCTAGGATGGAGAAGCATGCCTTTTATTTTCTACCTTTGCATGCTCCTGTACCTCCATTTATCTGGATCGTGGGTATATCTTGGTTTTGTAACTAAAAACCAACAATTTCATTAAAGCAAAGACCAAACACACATACACACGAGGCATGAAAGCCCATCAGAAATGGCCTTAGCACATGCCCTTCCCTCTGCACCAGGGTGACCAGACTCAGGCAAGCTCCCACTTGAGGGGTGGCGGGACGAGGCCCTTTGGGCTTCTTTCCTCCTGGGTCTCCCCACTAGACCCTGACCGCCCTGAGTACAGAGACCATCTCTTCCTTGTTTTCATAAGGACCTACTTTGTGCCAGACCCTGTGCTACGAGGGACCCGAGCTTTCCTGTTGAGGTACAATGGGAGACTCCTGGGTAGATGTCTGCACAGACTGGGGCCCCAGGTCAGGTAAATGAGCTCATTCCCAGCCGCAGGGCTCAGATCCAGCTCTTTCCTGGCTGACTCCGTCCACTGCTGGTCCGGTCACCCACCCGGGTCCTAGGACAGGTTGGAGGCCAGCATCTGCTCTCCCCAAAGCTCTGAAGTAAAAATAATAATGATGACGACGATGATGACGACGAAACATTAACCTAAACACAACTTAAGACAAAGTCTTTAGTTCCGATGCAGTTTTTAGGAGAAAAATGATTATTAATGGGTGAGATGCCATGACTGCCTCTTCGAATGGAAATTTCCAGACTGGCAGATTGGCACCTTGGCCTCAGTCACGGCGTCTGTCACGTGGGGAGTACGAAGGCTCCCGTGTCATCGAGTTGGTATGGCCAGGAAGTGAAACCGTCTACACGGGCCGCTTGGCACAGTGCTGGCCAGTGAATGTGCCATTGCCGTCAGCTACTATTGAGGCCAGAAGGAAGGGTCTCGGCTGAGCTTGAGAGCTGCCCTGACATAAGGCAGATGATCAGGAGAAAAGCACAAGACTTTTATTAAATTTTTCCATGCCCGTGGGGGCCTTCATAAGGGAATGAAGCCTCGAAGAAGGGACCAGGGCAGGAAGCTTCCATACCTTTGACATAAAGACAAGATAGTCAGGAAGTAACAAGACAGAGGGTTTGAGCTGGAAACTGCAGGAAGTGACTAGGAGCTGGCGGAGGGGGAGGGACCAGCAGAAGATAAGGTTCTGTTCATGGACTTGTTTGAACAGGTCCAACTCACACTCATTCCCAGTCCCCGGAATGTTCTCCTCTTCCTAGGACGGGGAGGGCAGGCACTCTTCTCATGGGAAATTTTATGGTCTGTTTTTAGGTAGAAAGGAGGAGATTCGGGAGCCCTGCCTGCATCCGCTGTTTCTCAAGTGCCTTCAGGTCAAAATAATCAATAGGCCAAAACAGCCTAGGTGGGGACGGCAGGATCTGAGCTCTGAAGCTGCATGTAGGAACAGACACTGTCAGGGATACCGTTGCTAAGAAAAAGGTTGCAAAAGCTTCGCACACATGCACCAGGATGGCGGGGATCGGAGACCGGGGAACCCCCGTGTATTGCTGGTGGGAGCCCAGAAGGGTGCAGCCCCTGGGGAAAAGTCTGCAGGCTCCCCAAAAAGGCAAACATAAAGCTGCCACATGACTCATCAATTCCACTTCTAGGGATACACCTCCAAGAATTAAAACCAGGTAATCGAACAAAAACATGCACACGTACAGAGCAGCTCTATGCACGAGAGCCAAAGGAGGAAACATTCCCACACGGCCAACAGCAGACGGGCAAACAAAAGATGGCGCGTCCCTCCAATGCAACCAAGTGTGAAGACTCGCTACCATGTGGATGGGCCTCACAAACACCACAGTAAGTGAAAGAAACCAGTCACAGAAGAGCCCATATGACGTGATTCCATGGATGGGACGTAACCAGAATCGGCAGATCCACACAGGGACCGCTTCATGGGTCCGGGGTTCCCTTTCAGGGTGTTGGAATGTTCTGGAACTAGACAGAGGTGACGCTTGTGCCACATCATGACCGTATTACATGCCACGGAATTGTACACTTTCACATGGTTAAAATGGTTTTACGTTATGTGGATTTTAGGTTCTGTGGCTTTTACCTCCATGTAAAAAAGTGACCTATCAATACGATAGCTTTTTCACCAATTTTGAAACTTGCAGAAGACGTGTCAGTACTTCCGCAGGGAGTGAAAGAATAAAGACGTGACGGGGAAGAAAACTCGAAATTCAGACAGTTTGCCTTGTGGGGGACCCCCGGGGTTTCAGCGCTGCCTCCGCTGCCCCCCTTCAGGAGCTGGGAGCTGAGGGCGCAGGAAGTCTTGGTATGGAACGTTCCCTCTTCTTGCTTCATGCCTCAAACAGTTCCCGTTTGAAATCCGTCTGGAGTAAAACGGGTCAGCCTTTTTCTTCATCATCTTGGTGTTTCTTTTACCACGTCTCTCTTCTTTCTACCGTTTTCCTGCTGAGATTTTACTTTCCCCGTTTACCAATTTGGCAAATCTGTCCTTTCTCTGGGACTAATGAATGAGGTGTCTTCTTTTCGTTAAATGTCTTTCAATAATATTATTTCAAAGGATCCCATCTCCGCTGATGTGAAATGACATGTCTTAGCATTTACCAGCCCCCACTGAGTTGACTGCTTTTCTTTCTCCTAGTAACCACTTCCTATTGCTTTTGATCAAAAATTGGAATAATCTGGGAACACCTGGGTGGCTCAGTCAGTGAAGCGTCTGCCTTCGGCTCAGGTCATGATCTCAGGGTCCTGGGATCGAGCCCCACATCGGGCTCCCTGCTCAGCGGGAAGCCTGCTTCTCCCTCCACCTGCTGCTCACTGTGCTTGTGCTCTCTCTGACAAATAAATAAAATCTTCCAAAAAATCTTTTAAAAAATTGGAATAATCCATATTATTACCACAAGGACATGTTCGTAGCAAACAAAGCTAAAACAACACGTAAAGGGTGCAGTTTCCCACTGTCTCTGTAACCCCCACCTCCAGGAGGACGTCTGGGTTAGGGTTTCTGGCAAGACGAGGGAGCAAGAAGCTTGCTGGGGTGTCAGCAATTTCGTGGAGCTTCTGGATGGTGCTCCTGACTCCTTCACAGGAGATGAGGCCCTCTCAGAGAGCTGTGTCCCCTGCCTTGAATGCCACGCCTCCTGCTCCCTACACCCAGGCTCCGTGTCATCCGGCACATTCCACTTTGCCAGCCCCGGTACGTGGTGGGTGTCAGAGCCAGCCAGAGGCTGAGTGGACCCAGGCAGTCAGCCCCCACGCTGCCCGGCGCTGTTCAAGGGTGCAGGGATTCCAATCCCATTTTCGGCCCTCACTAGCAAGTGACCTCACCTCTCCGTGCCTCAGTTTCCACACACCTAAAACGGACACGACATTCTCAGCCTCTTGGAGTTTGGGGGGAGGGAGAAGTGAAAAGCAATGTCTGCGAAGCCCTTGGTGAGCAACCGAAGTGGGAGCCGTGACCTTAAAGAGGGACTCACTTTGCGGTGAGCTCAGCGTCCACGTTTCTGGGGCGTGGGCGCAGCGTGTGAGTTCTTGGACCAGTGTGACTCATGCGTGTCATCTTCTCAAGCTGGCCTTCCCCGGCCACCTGGGTCCACGAGGTCTCTCACCGTGTGATTCCCTATCTCTGCTCTGAGCTGTCGCTGCTGCATTCATGCATTCCGCAAATATTCAGGGAGCATGTGCTATGTGCCCGGGCCTTCCAGGCATTCGGGTTTCAGCAGTGAGCAAACAAAACAAAACAAAAAACAACCTGCAAATCCCATCCTTGTAAACTTTCCATTCCGGTGAAAGAACCTAATAACTAAATAAGTCAGATACATAGAATGTCAGAACCCGCCAGGAACCCAGCAGAAGAGTCGGCAGATGAGAGGGGCAGGGAGAGTCCCTCGCTGGCATTTCAACAGGGCCTCCCCAGTGGGCGTTTGAGTTACTACAATTTGCAGGGTTTCATTTGTCAGTCTCCTTATTTATTGCCTGTTGGTGGATGTCAACACCCCACTGGCGTCCACTGCAGGGTAAGAGCCCCAGGAGGTGGGGGCTCTCTGTTCATTGGTTCACAACAGTGTCCCTAAGGATCACATCAATGTCTAGAACATTCGAGCCCTCAATGCATATTCACAGAATGGCAAGGGAAACCCCCACTCTCCAGCAGCGGTCAGATGTTGGGGAAAAAAATTATGTTCAAGTGGAACAATCCAGAACTGGCTAACAGCCACTCAGAAGAACTTCATTCCAAAACCTTACAGGGCTTTGCCCATTGCCCACAGCTTCCCGGTTTTTATTCTGGCTTTGAGGAAAGGTTGGAAAATACAAGTGGACCATGGGGATAAGAATGACGGGCACTCGGATTTCAGGACAGGTGACAATGCAGTCACAAATGCATCTGATTTCAGGCTCACAGTGTTATTACTGCTGCTAATCTCTTTATCACCCGAGGGACCTGGACGCCACGTGTCCGGGGGCTAATGCCATAAGCATAGGTACATTTTTCCAGGCAGAACGGTCAGGGCCAGGGTGCTTGTATGATTTCTCAGACAGGGCATTTTCGCGAGGGGGTGAAGCTGGTGGGTGCCCTAGCTCGTGAGATGCGGACCAGGAGGATCTAGGAAACCTGTCCAGTGGTTCTCAGGGGGTAGGAGTGGGGGCGAGCTGGGCCTCAGGGGACATCTGGCAATGTCTGGAGACATTTGTGGCTGTCGAGACTTGTGGTGGGGGTGGGGGGGTGCTGCAAGCAACCAGTGGGCGGAGTCCAGGGACACTGCCAACAGCCAAATGTCAGCAGTGCCTGACCCGGTTTGACCTTTCACCTGCCACAGAATGGGATCGGGATGTACTTTCCAGGCTTTTTGGGAGGGGTCTGGGTGAAATTTTCATTTTTTTTTATTTTATTTTTATTTATTCAACAGAGATAGAGACAGCCAGCGAGAGAGGGAACACAAGCAGGGGCAGTGGGAGAGGAAGAAGCAGGCTCATAGCGGAGGAGCCTGATATGGGGCTCGATCCCATAACGCCAGGATCACGCCCTGAGCCGAAGGCAGGCGCTTAACCGCTGTGCCACCCAGGCGCCCCGAAATTTTCATTTTCATTTTCATTTTCATTTCCTACTGCGGCTTCCCAGCCCTGGCAGCAACAACAACAACAACAAACCCAAAAAACAAAAAACAGCTCTACCTTGACCCGGGGAGCCCCTGGGCTAGTAACGCCAGCATTTGCCCACAGTGGGACCGAGCAGGGCTAAGCGCCCCTGCCCACCCCCCACCCTCAGTCCCCAGCTGAAGGTTGCTACCTTCCTGTTTGTGTCAGTGCTGTGTGTTTTCAAAGCGCCCTGAATACAATCCTTTTTGTTCCTGCCGCAGAGGTAACAGACTCAGGGAATTTGCATTTCTAGGCCCTCATCTGGGCAGTTACATGAATATCAATGCTCAAGAGTCCAGCATCAACACTCGCTTTGTTCTCCGCACCGGCCTGGGATGGCACCTTCCCCAGGCCTCCTGACAGTTAGCACCGGGGGCCCTCCATTGTGTGCAGAGACCTTGAGG
>NW_024424675.1:41930057-41933826 GCF_017311325.1 Ursus maritimus | reverse complement strand
CCCCCCCCCCCCCCCCCCCCCCCCCCCGCCCCGCGCGCCTCCTTCTCTTCAGGTTAATTCCAGTCTGTCCTGTTATTACAAAGGGAGATACAGGGAGCATCCCCGTGCACACCTGTTGGTCCCGAGTGTTTCTACAGCGGAGTTTCCAGAAACTGAAACTGCTGAGTCATGGGGTCTGCTCAGATTTTGGATGGCGACTACACGTTCTCCACAGTGGCTGAAGTTTGAACACAGGGGTGTGTGTCCCCGAAGTAAGTGCAGACAGATGTGGGTTCATTTCCTCCTGGTGGTAAAAGAGCCCCACGGGGGAGACCAGACAAAGGCATTCCTTAACATCTGTTACTATTTAGAGGAGACACTAGTTATCAGAGCCCAAAACTCCCATCTGATTGGATGGCGATAACTTTGTGAGGGCCAAGCCCAAGGTATGGTAATTACAGGAAAAAATCCTGTTTGCTGGGGACACTGGGGTCAGGCCGCAGCCCAGCACAGAAACCACCCCTGAGAGAGGCCAGTGCGTGGGCAGTGTCTCCCTCTTCCTGGGCCTGCCCGACTGCGGAGGGTGGATGGCTATGAGAGCCCCGTCAGGTGGAAGTATGGAGACCGTCAGGCATGCCCTGTTACTCACCCGTTCCGGGGCGCTTGCTTACGGGGAGGCCACTGGCGAGCGGTGGGCCCGGCCCTGGTCTGTGACTGAGTGCGCTCCTCTGGGCTGGGGTGGTGGACCCTCCCAGAACTTTGGGGCGGCACCTTTGAGCCTGGGTCTCTGGAAGGGAAAAGCTGCCCTGCGTGCACGTGGGACACTTCCCAGGCAGTGGGCTAAGCATTTGCATGTAAATGACAAGTGTCTTTGGAGGACAACAGCTACTGTCATGATGAGACAGCTGCTCCAGGAGGCTACTGATCAAACAGGAAAGATGGATTTAATATAAAAATCACACAAATGGATAGTCACAAAGTGTGGTGTGGGGCTGGGGGCAGGGGAACGATTACTCCCCATAGAAGGAATAGCAGTTGACCTACTATGTATCTGTAATGGGGCAAATTCTGCCCCCTTAGAGTGTGGTCTTAAACAGGTCACTCAACCTCTCTGAACTTTCCCTACAGAGTAGAAATAATCACCGTAGATTCACTGTATTGAGCTGTGGCTGTATCATTTATCATCTACAGAGGAACACTTTGGAGAATAATAAAAGGGCACGATTGCTAGTGAAGCCAGGAGGGTAGGCGTAAACCAGGTTTCCTGCAGGCAAATGGGGGACACGGCCCCTCATTCGCGCGGACCCATGGTGTGCACCTGGCCAGAGCCCCTGCGCACCTGCCTTCATCCTTGGATCAGGAAGCATTGTCCCGGTTTAAGGATGAAGAAATGGAGCTTCACCCAGAGAGTTCACCTGCCGTATTCGCCTGGAAAGTGGGTGGAGGAGCCAAGATTTGTATGCAGGACAGTTGACTCCCGAATCCAAGAAGGTAATTATTATGCTATCCTGACATTAGGTTGAAATTCTTGCCTTTAGGGTCGTTGAATTGCCGAGAAAGGTGATCAAATGGTCTGGCCTGTAGGAGGCGCTTTGAAAAATGGGAACTATTATTAGTGTTAATAGTGAGAACTAAAACCAACATAATCCTTTTGTTAAGCAATACTGGGATCAGGCGAAAGTCACCTCTCTGCCCGTCCCGGGAAAATACCTGCTCCTGGGAGATAAGATTATGCATCAGCTCTCACTTCAAAACCTCACCTCCCGGGCCCACCATTCCAATGCTCTTAAGTCAGAACCTCTGCAAAGTCCCCACCCGCTCCTTGCCGTGCAAGACCCGCTTCCAAATCCCCCAGCCAGGGCCCTAAAACCCTATAAATACCATCCCTAATTTCCCTCATTTGAGACTGTTGGAGCGGTGTTGTCCTTTACTGCAGGACGTCTAATAAACCCAGTTCTGCTCGATCAACAGGTTTTTCGGGTGGAATTAAATTCTAGGAAGGCATTTAAAACTGCTTTTTTGTTATTTTTCTAAATATAAATCACTACCTGTGGTGAACGTAAAAATGCCCCCCCCCAAAGACATTCACATCCAAATCCCTGGAACCTGGACTGTGGCAGGAGATGCGTTGTGGATGTGGTTAAGTAAAGGATTTTGAGATGGGCAGATCCTCCTGGATTATCCGGGTGGGCCTGGTGTCATCACAAGGATCCTTACAAGAGGAGATCAGAGTCAGTCGTAGATGGTGTGATGGAATCAGAGGCTGGTGGCTTTAAAGATGGCGGCAGGGAGGGGCGCCTGCTGGCTCGGTCGGTTGAGCATCTGACTCTCGGCTCAGATCACAATCTCAGGGTTGTGACCTCAAGCCCCGTGTCAGGCTCCACACTCAGCATGGAGTCTGCTTGAGATCCGCCCCCCTCTCCCTCCACTCGTACTCATGTGCTCTCTCGCTCTCTCGCTTTTAATTAAATAAATATTTAATTTAAAAAAAAAAAAAGATAGAGTCAGGGACCCTGAGCCAAGGGTGCAGGCAGCAGCTAGAAGCTGGAAAAGGCACAGAAATGGATTTCCCCCTAAGGCTTCCAGAAGGAGCCCTGACGACTTTTTTTTTTTTAAGATTTTATTTTTAAGAAATCTCTACGCCCAACGTGGGGCTCGAACTTACAACCCCAAGACCAAGAGTCGCATGCTCTACCAACTGAGCCAGCCAGGCAGCCCTCAGTTTAGATTTCTGTCTTCCAGAACTGGAGAATAAATCTGGGGTGTTTTAAGTCACTGAGTTTGTGGGACTTTGTTACAGCAGCCACAGGAAACAAACACAGCAGGTGTTCAAGCGTGAGAAACTGCGTGCTCACTCTTCACTCGATGCCGGCAGTCTCTGGAGCTTGAGTACCCGGGTTCAAATCCCTCCCCTGACAATCCCAGGCTGGGCGACGTTGCTTGAGTTACTAAGTAATTCTCTGAGCTTTGGTCTCTCCATTTATAAAATGAGGATGATACAAGTAACTGCCTTGTAACGTTCCTGTGGTGGTAAAACGAGAGCTAATGTGTAATGAGCCGACTCAGTGCCCGGAGCATAGTAGGTGCTTAATACATCCATCACAGCCCTGAGGTTACGAATGGAGGAATTGCTCCTCGTTCATTTTCTCAGGAGAGAGTAAGTAGAGAAAGAGCACGAGTTACTCGGATAAGCAGACAGTGTCCCCTCCAAGTACTAACCCGGCCGGCCCTGCCTCGCTTCTGGGATCAGACGGGAGCCGGTGCATTCTGGGTGGTGTGGCCGCAGACAACCGGGCTATTCTCCGTTACACGGTTGCTGTATGTCACTGGCACGTAACTCATCCTCTGGCATTTCCTGTCTTCATCCAGGCAGTCAGGTGTGTCTCCTGCGAAAATAAGTCCCACGGGTCCACGGCATGTCTTCCGAAGTGGCCGTGTGCGTCGAAGCGGGAAATACATATACCCCAGCGCGCAGCGAGGTGCAGAAGGACCCACGGGGCAGCCAGAGAACTTGGGGTGGTGAGTTTCCCTCCCCCTGCCCCTTCCCCTCCTGCTCCCTCTCCCCTTTCTCCACCTCCTCCTTTTCTTTGTTCCATAGATTGCACAAAATACCGAGGAGAAGGAGAAAGGCAGGAATGGGGGTGGATAATAACGCTAGGGGTTTGAAACCAAAGTTCCAAAGACAACAGAAAAAGAAGGAAACTCTCTAAGTAGATTTTCAGGAAATTCTTGTGTTAGACTGCACACCTCTCTCTTACACACACACACACACACACACACACACACACAC